>NC_092210.1:9473138-9783546 GCF_043381705.1 Parasteatoda tepidariorum
AAAAAAAAAAAAAAAAAAAAAAAAAAAAAAAAAAAAAAAAAAAAAAAAAAAAAAAAAAAAAAAAAAAAAAAAAAAAAAAATTCAAACAGTTATTTATTAATTTTTCGAAAACATTCATTATTGATTCCCCTAATCATCAGAAACGGCAATAATTATAAACAATTCCTTCCCTATTCTTACTACCTCCAGTTAACGCCATGCGTTATAATAACTAATTACAATTCTATTTCAATGTAAAAATCTGCATAAAAATATAAAAAATTATATTCATAATTAAAAAATTAATTGAAAAACTATTACTATTTTAAAAGAAACTATTTCATTTAAAGACTATTTTAAACTAATATTCCTCAGTTCTTTTTCTCTAATTCATTTACGAATTCAAAACTGCTATCTATTTTCTTTATCATTTTAATTCTATTCTTTATCATTTTTAGATTATTTTTCATTTGAATTATATTCTGCAAATTTACTTTTTTAGAAACTACTATTCTCTTTTTCAAAATAAAAGAAAACCTCTGCATTCCTATTTTCTACTTTAAAAGTATGTTAAAATGAGATTCCAAGTATGGTTACGCGTCACACTTTTTAAAAAAAAATCCGAACAGTTATTCATTAATTTTTCGAAAACATTCATTATTGATTCCCTAATCATCAGAAATGGCAATAATTATAAACAATTCCTTCTCTATTTTTTCTACCTCCAGTTAACGACACGCTCTATAATAACTGATTACAATTCTATTTCATTATAAAAATCAGTATAAAAATATAAAAAATTATATTCATAATTAAAAAATTCATTAAAATATTACTATTTAAAAAGAAACTACTTCATTTAAAGAACTAACATTCTACAGTTCTTTTTTCTCTAATTTCTTTACGAATTAAAAACCGTTATCCACTTTCTTTTTCATTTTAATTCTATTCTTTATCATTTTTACATTATTTTTCATTTGAATTATATTCTGCAAATTTACTTTTTTAGAAACTACTATTTTCTTTTTCAAAATAAAAGAAAAAATCTGCATTCCTATTTTCTATTTTAAAAGTATGTCAAAATGAGATTTCAAAAATGGTTACGTCACATTTTTTTTCCAAAAAAAAAAGAAAAAAAAAATCCAAACAGTTATTCATTAATTTTTCGAAAACATTCATTATTGATTCCCTAATCATCAGAAATGGCGATAATTATAAACAATTCTTTCTCTATTTTTTCTACCGCCAGTTAACGACACGCGCTATAATAACTGATTTCATCAATAAATTATATGGGCTGATCCTCGTTCTTGACAATCTAAATAACAGTAATAATCAACAGGGAAACAGCTACCGAAGATACAAAAACGGGAAGGAAAAAAAAAATCAGTTCACACTTGAAGCTTAACCGCGCGAAAACGTAATGATTTTCAATAATTAGCGGTAACTATAAATCAAGCTACTTTCAAAGAATGGGGACAATAACAATATGATTACGTTTCTCATCTTGACTCTTTACTATCGAAATTGAGCGTGGAAATTGATGAATTGATTGTATTTAATCATTTATACTCACACCGAATGCCTCAAGAACTTTAGGCGTGCCAAAAAATTGAAAATTCTGTAAATTGAACCCAGCCCTATTCAGCGCTAGCCTTGGAAATTGCTAATTTTCGTTTTTAAATGACATAAATTTTTAATTTTGTAAACGTTAATTATTTCAACGATTATTAGAAATTTTAATAAATAATTAATATGTATTATTTATTATTATTTATTTAGTAGTAGATATTTTAAATTTATTAATAAGCTAATCGATGATAACTATCACAACAGTATTATTTATTTAGTTGTAGATATCTTAAATTTATTAATAAGCTAATCACTGATAACTATCACAATAGTTTTAATAAATTTGTAATTTAAAATTCTCTAAGGTTTTAAAAAATTATTGTATTGCTTATTATTTATTTAGTTGTAGATATCTTAAATTTATTAATTAGCTAATCACTGATAACTATCACAACAGTTTTAATAAGTTTGTGATTTAAAATTCTTTAAGGTTTTAAAAAAATTATTATTTAAAACAGAATATTCTTAACTTTTTTCAATTGTTAAAATATTTAAATTTTTAGGATTTAAAACTTCATTATTAAATGCGACTTTGAAATCTTTTTATTTCCTTCTTAAAATATTTTGTTAATTCCAAATACTTAACTGCAAAAAATTTAAGTCCATAATAAAAATAATAGAAACTGATTTTAGTTATAATTATTAATATTAATAATATAATAATTATTATTAAAGTTAAGTATTAATATAATAATTATTAATAAATTTTTACTGTCCAAAGGCTGTAACTATATGTTCTTTTTAACTAGTTGCATGGAGACGTAGCCTTTTTTTTTCCCTTCAAGGTAGTAGGTAGTTGAGAGTATGCATATAACCATAAAGATTTAATAAAAACTTTTTTAAGGTTGTTTAATAATTGTGACAGAAAATAAAACTGTAACAGAAAAAATTAAAGTCTTAAAAAGTAATAATATTCGATTTATCTTCTCCAAAAACTTAAGGAAAATTCTTACGAAATCCGGTTTAGCCATTTTCTCTGCATTGCGCTTCAATCAAATCCTCAATATATTTTTTAAATATTTACAGTGAAAAAATATAGTCAGTGTTAGAATATATTTATTGAAACCCTTCATGTAACAAATGAAACGTAAAATATATTGTAATTTACTTTAAAAAAATATAGTTTCATCTTCTTTTACATTCGACATCTTTAAAGAAATAACATTTGAGAATTTTATGATGTGTGTGAAGTTTCTTCCATGAACTTTAAATTGATCCTTTATTTTTTTTTTATAACCGTCGTTGAACAGCCGATCCAATTTAGGACTACCAATGTTCAACTCCGTAGTTTTCTAATTTTGAAGCCAATCCAGAAAACAAGGGAACTCCTGGATCAAGCATTGGGAGAAATTTGACTGAAGTAACCCGCATTTGCGTTACACGGAGAGGGAAACCTCCCACAATTAGCCTGATGGCAAGGGGAACCTAACTTATGATCCCTCTAGTACTGAGGATATTTAAGTCAGCACTGTGGTCAGTGTGAGTCGGGTGCGGATTTCGAATCGACCCGCCATCGCTGGGATCGAGTCCGGGTCACCTCATTGGGAGGCGAACGCTCTATCTCCTGAGCCACCACGACTCTTAAATTAATCCTTGCAGTTATTCTTAAAAAATATCTAATTTACATTAAAATAAAGAATTATTTACTGTAAATTCGAGCTCAATTCGCTGAAAGGAGCGAATCAAAGTCCTAAAATTGTTGAAGTAGTGTTGTTTTTTCTGGCTCTTTCTTTTTCAAGAACTTTTTTTTCGGGTTATCTTCGGTGCATTTTTCGGTGCTCTTTTATTCCGCTTACCATTTGAAAGTGTGTGGACGTTCAAGACGTGTATAGCATGGAAGAATACCTTAAGTAGTGGATTTATTTTCGGTTTCTAAGTGCTTTATGTACGAAATCAGACACAAAAACGTACTTTCTCTGAATAAACGTAATTTTTTTTTAACGGATTTGGATTTCTGACCCGCTAAAAATAGGTAGTAGTCGCAATCTGGGAATAGTTGAATAGTTCCTAAGAAATAGAATTTTAAATATAGAATTTTTAAAATTTGATTTTTCAGGAACTATTCAACCTACTTCGCTCAAATGTTATATTTTGCATGCGAAATTACATACTTTAAAAAGATGTAAAAAAATAATCTTTTAATTCAAAATAATTTCGACTATTATTTTTTAAAATAACAAATATTTACTTAAATTTATTTTTCGCATGGAATTATCTTTCGATAAACGAATTTCATAAATGTGTACAGAAATGTTTCAATTCACTTAAAAATTTCTCGAGATATGGTTAAATATGGAAAAAGTTAAATTAACATTAAGGGGTCCAAGCTTTGAATCGATCTCCTGACAAAACTAAGGGGACAATATTTCCCAGATTGCGGCTACCCCCTTTATTTTGGGGGACAAAAATTTGAATTCGATTGAAAAAAGCTATGTTTATTCAAAGAAAGTGCGCTTATGTGTCTGGTTTCGTAACTTAGAATATAGTTCGCGCTGATTAATTTTCATATTCGAGATCATCCCTCTCAAACAAATAAGAATGAGTCCTTTTCAAAATTTTCCTGTCGGTGTAAGCTTTTATAGATTTTTTTTTGAGGAAATTTTCTCCATCATAAAAAAATTTTCCATAAAAAAATTTTCATTATGGAACGCAATCGAATTCTAAATGTAAAATCGTTTGATATATCAAACAATTTTATTTTCAGAAATGTATATAATTTTATTTTCAAAAATGTATAAATAGTTATGAAATTCGCGTTAATAATAAAAATATATACGAGAAAAAAAATTTGTTGAAATATTATGTGAATTTTTACCATAAAAACCGTTATTTAGTAACTGATACTGGACAAGATGAAGACAAAATTCAATCAACATTGAATGAATATTATAATGGAAACACAAATTAGCTTTCACAATGGCGGATTCTTTAATTTTATTAACTTCAGAAGAAAATGAATTAAAAGAAAATAATAAATCCAAAGCATATTAATTGTGTGCATGAAATTACATATTGTGTTAATGATTTATAGTTTTGCATAATTTAATGCATTTCGTTTGTATAAAGAGTTCTATACAAAAAACCTATTCACAAAACCATAACAAAACTCATCTTTTTTAAAAAATTAAAAAAAAAACTGAATACATTTTTAATTACTGTTAGTCATATGCAATTATTGATATTGTCTGTCTGTTGATTAATTGATTTTTTGAAACCTGTAACGGTTTTTTTTTTACCTTGGCTTTTGTAATTAGAGCGTTCTTTGAATACACTTTCGCTGCATCTTTAGTGGGCGATATTTCTCACTTAATAGTTTCCATCTTTATCTGAGAATTAATTACCAGTTTGTGCATCATATACGCATGTGATTTCGAGGTCGAATCTCCGAACTTTTTTTCGCAATCACCCATTTGAGGTCAAAATTATAATATCAATACTGTTGGTCATCGAAAAAGAATATTGATAGTAAAATAATTCTCTACTTTTTATGTAGCATATCTTTAACTTTAAAAAGAAGAGCTTTTCTTTGTCTTAGCTTACCTGTGGGATTTTTATACATAAATATACTATTTGAATATGCTAAAATATTTCCATTTAAATTTCATTGACCTTATTAATTGATGAAACTGTGCTATAACATAAAGGAAAAAAACACTAAAAAATAGAAAAAGATGAAAGGACTATGTTTTTAAAGTAGTTATATATTATGCTTAGAAAAATAATTTCAAGCAAAAATTATATTTTACTATGAGTTTTACTTTATTTGAGGTAGAGGTTTTCATCATTTAGTGTAGCTATTATTTTTAAAAATGATCTTAAAATTGAGTTTTATGGTTCTATAGCTCTGGCGATTAAAGTTATTAACCTTTATATATTAAGCTTATTTATTATTAATTTCATTTAAAGATTAGTATTTTAATTAATGAATAAATAGAGAAAATGCTCCTCTAACAATTTATAGGTATCTTTTGGTTTAGATATCTTAATAAGATTTATATAACCTTTTTTTCAGGTTTATCTTTTTGTCATTTTTAGTACAAATTTTCTTGGCTTGCTCGAAATGGAAAGGAAAGAACAGTTGCTAACGTAAACAAATGCCGCTTTTCAATAACCAATAAGGATAGAGATACACACACTACGTCACTTGTGGGTATCCCATAGGAATTTTATTCCTATATGTTAAATAAATATTGCTAGTTCTGAATGATTATTATAATTTTGTAACCATCAACTCAAATTAAAGTTTAGTAGTGATTAATTCGTATTTGAGATAAAATATTATTGACTCTTATTAAATATTAGTAATTAGCAACTTTTATTAAATATTGGTAGATAGAGACTAAGTATACATTAGTTTTCCGACTGATGAAGTAATATTGAGAACGAAATTTTCTGGAGAAATTTATACCGATTTTATAATTAGATATATTAGTAAATATATAATAGCCCTATAGATATATTAGCATTTCCTCATGCTATAATTATTCTTAACAGTTTTCGTATAAATATAGAAAAACGAATGTTAAAATAGAAATAATACTAATATTATAGTACAAAAGACTAAAAAAAACTATTTAACTTTTAAAAAAGTGTAGACGAGGGAATTCTTTAAAGAAATTTTATTGCTTTAAAAATAAATTTTATGTTCTGCTCTTAATTAGGTAATTATTTTTATACAATGAATTAACTAAATTGTACAATGCTTTGATGTTTGGATCATTTATTATTCTGCACTATCATACCCGAATGGAATTAATATCTTTACACAAAAGAAATAGTTGCAACACAATGTCCGGGTAAAATCGGAAACTCTAGAAGATTTTAGTCTTGTTAATAGTCTTGTCTTGTTAGTTTAGCCTTTGTTAAAGTAACATATAGTCTGTTTTTTCCAACTCTTAAAATGTATTATCATATGGAGCGTCTGCAATTTAATTACAATATCTTTTTACTTCACTGAGCTAACCTCTCTGAATAGTTGCGGCCAATTTTGTGAGTTTCTCAAAAGAATAGTTTAAATGCAGTTATATTTAAATTAGACTTAGTTTTAAATAGAAATAAATCTGGTAAATAAAGAAAATTCAAAAAGTGTTCTTACTTTTAAAATTTATTTTTAAAGCGAGACTACAATTCCCACCCAATCAGTGTTAAAATTATTAAATTTGGGGGCATTAAAAAATTATTTAATTTTAAATTTTTTTAAAGTACTTATTGAAATTCTGTTTGACTCTGTTTTTTTACACTCCGACGATGCCTTTGCTGACAGAGCTTTCAAACCGTCGTAAAAGAGCTAAATTTGAGAGCACATTTTCAGCAAGAAAGAAAGAAGGAAATTTGAAAAAAAAACACTGAATTGATTTTTAAATTTTCTTTTCATAATTCTGAACTTTTTAAAAATATTTAAATACTGAAATTCAAAAATAGTTTCGAATTTTGATTTTGAATTCAAACTTGTACTTGGCGAGATCTGAAAGTTCCCATTGTATTAAAATGGATAAAATTTGAGCTCATTTAAAAAAAAAAGAAGAATCTGAATGAATTTTGAAAAAAAAATTTTTTGTCCTAATCCAACGCTTCTTTGTAGACACTTAAAGTCTCAAGTTCGGAAAATTGGTTTCTTGATTCTAAAATTAAGAACTTAGTTTCCTTGACAACTTAAAATATATATAAAAAAATTATTGACGAAATTAAAAATAAACGATGAATAACAAAAATAATAATTGACGAAATTAAAAGTAAACGACAATTAAAAATCGAAAATAATAACTGACGAAGTTAAAAAGCAAACGACGAATAAAAACTAAAAATAATAATTGACGAAATTAAAAACAAACGACGAATAAAAACCGAAAATAATAATTTACGAAATTAAAAATTATCGACGAATAAAAACCAAAAGTAATAATTGACGAAATTAAAAATAAACGACGAATAAAAACCGAAAATATGGAATTACATAAAGAAAAATGTATATATTTTTTAAAGTACAGAAAAAGCAGCTATAAAAGCAAAACTATTTTCGTAAAGAATATTTTAAGTTATTTCATTGGTGAACATCCTAGATAAATAAAAAAAATGGTCAATCTAATCAAAAACTGGACTATCAGGAGCGGTCAACCATAAAAAAAGTAATAACCGAAATATGCGAAACGTCCATCATAACACCATTTGTATCTTCGAAATCACAAATGATCAACAATTAAGGAGTCAGCCGCCACTAACACTTTAACGATTACGGTTGGTGCGGTGAAAATGCTGATTGAAAATTTTGCTGATCGCCATGTTGTATATGATATTAAATTAAAAAAGAAGAAATAAATTGCTACTGTTGATAGCATAGAAACTGCTAGGCCATCAAAGATGTTTTTACCATCCTCATCACTTGGATTATTCTCTAACCCTTCATCTTGTATCATCTATGAAGCTCTGATATCTATTAACTATAAATCTATTTGAAAATTACTTTGGAGATAGAAAATATGGCGTCCGAATTTATTCATAGATTCAGTCTAAGCATGTTATTAAATAACTTATAGATTTCATATATCAAAATATTAACGCAAAAAAGCTATTGAATTTGCGTCCCTCAATATATTTTGATTGAATAAATCTTTTTTTATGCTAAAAAAAGAAATTCAATGAACTATTGATGTCCTTTATTTATTTTTACAGATTGAACAAAAAAGTTTAGTAAAAAAAATTGCATTGAGCTTCAAAAGTTTTTTATTTTAATGAGTTATTATTCTTGATTGAATGAAATGTTTTTTATAGATTAAAAAAAATTGCAGTATTGAATTTGTGCCGTTTAATTATTTTATTCTGATTAAATGAAAAAAAATTGTGAAAAAGAAGTAATAGTCATTTAATATTTTTTGAGTGTATAAGCAATTTTATATGCATTAAAAAAATAAATCCATTTAATTTGTGTTCCTTAAATATTTTCGCAGATTGAGATAATAATAGTTTTTGAGAAACAGAAAAAACTTGTCAGCCTATCAATTTTGAGACCTTTATTTTGCGATCCTTATTGTTTTTTTTTTAATTAAAGAAATTTTTAGGCATTAAAAGAATGAATTTTTTCACAGAAATATTAAATTTTTGCTCTGTAATTGTTTTTACAGCTTTAAAAAAAATTTGTTGAAAAAAAAAATCGCAACAAGTTATCAACTTTATAACCTTTGATTTGTGTCTCTAAAAGTTTTTATAACTAAATATATATTTTGCATAAATGCAAAAAATTGAGCTTTCAATTTTTTTGTCCTTTAATTATTTTTACAGATTAAGCAGTCTTGTTTTGAAAAAAAAAATAATTGAGCTATTAAATAAATTTTCACTCTTTAATTTTTGCCCTTTAATAAATATTCTTTATGAATAAATAGATTTTTGAATATTGAAAACATAAAAATTCATCTAACTTTTGGATTGGGCTTTTTAATTCATTTTATAAATTATCTAAGATTTTGAGAAATTTTTTTTTATTATTTAATTTTAATTTTCAGGAGTAATTATACATATTTCGTTAAGGAATTCCTTTTAGCTATTAAATTTGTTCCCTTGTAATAATTTCCGTGTGCGCAATTGCCTTGTATTTTTAAGATATAAAAGTTCATACAAGAATTTTTAATTTATCAAGCTATCAAACTTCCATTTTTGGGAGTAATTAAAGATTTATTGATTGCCTTGAGAAAAGTTTATAAACAAGAAACACTGGCAATCGAATTGGTTTTGATGCTTACAACCACGCCTTTCTCATTAATGATTCGACAAATATTGATAACTTTATTGTTTTTGTTTGATAAGTTAGTAATTCGTGAACCTCAATTGCTTTACGTTTGGGACTTCATTTATGAAAAGGATTCTAGAAGTGTGTTTTATGTGTGGCGAATACAGTCTGCGTATCAGTATGAGAAGAAAGTCGTAGGAAGAAACTTAGTTCTTAGAAGCTGAAATATAGTGCTTTAGCCGAGATGGCTAAGATGTCACTCTGACAACCGAGGGTTCGCTACACAACATGGACGTTTTTCCACCATTCCCTCAATACCTGAAGAGTTTACTTTCTCTTAGCTTAAAAAATAACATAAAAAACTGTAGATTGTGCCTTATATGCTCTTTGTAGCAATGAGTAATTTTATTTTATTTTATAACCGTCGTTGAACAGCCGACTCAAATTTTGAGCTTACTGCTACCAATGTTCAATTCCGTAACCTTCTAATTTGGAATAAAATCCAGAAGACAAGAGAACTCCTGGATCAGTACCACCAGAGGTATTTTTTATTTTATTTTATAACCGTTGTTGAATAGCTGACCCAATTCTGGGTTTATGACCACTAATGTTCAACTCCGTAGCCCTGTAATTTTGAACCCAATCCAGAAGACAGGAGAACACCTGGATAAAGCATTGGAATAAATATGAATTCGTTTAGGACATTTTGATAGAAATAACCCGCATTTGCGTTACATGGAGTGGAAAACCACAAAAACCTCCCACAGTTAGCCTGACTGTAAGGGGACTCTAACCCATGATCCGTCTACCACTGAAGCTAGTTTACATCAACACTGTGGTCGGTGCGAGCCGAGTATCTATCAACTATTGCTGGTATTCGAACTCTGTTCACCTCATTGGAAGGCGAACGCTCTATCCTCTGAGCCACCACGGATCTCCCCTGAGGTATTGATATTTTAGGGAACTTGGAGGACTCTGTGACCCCGACAGATTTAACGTGTGCCATTCACAGTTTATGACACGGGGATTCTTCAGCCGGCGAATTCAAACTCCCCTTCTCACGAACACGAGTCCAAAGCCCTACCACTAGGGTATCGCGGCCCTATCAATGACTAATTGATCAAAAATACTGAGTTTGGCAAAAAAAAAGCATTAAATAAAACAAAATAACCTTTTCTTTCTTTAGTGTCTCGCGTAAAAAAGTGATTTGTTTTTTACTTTAAAATAAATATATTTTCATGTCATTGGGACAGCTCATCATCATAACGCATTTTCCTCAATCTATTGTACTAAACTGTTAAGTGTATTTCAGAACATCAATATATTTTCCAATTTTTAAAGGATCATTTGCAAAAGCAAAACAGCGCGATGTTTTCAGGTTTATTCGATATTTACTTTGCATTCTCTTTCACCAAAACTTTTACCCATAACGTTACAAAAATTGGTATTTTAAAGATAAATAGTTACGCCATTTATAAAAGAGACAGCTGACTATATTCACACCATGTAAAAAGAAGCTACGGTAGACAATTTCACAAATAAGTTTTGTGTTCAATATAGTAGAATTGTAGAGTCTAAGCTTAAATAGCTTAAGTTTAAGTCGATAGTGTAAATATCATAGCGTTCGTGAGACAAAAAAGAAAACTTAGTTATTCGGAACTAGATGCATTCGATAAATTCATACGTTTGCTACTGCAAATATTTATGCAGATAGAATACTTTTTAACTTGATGAAAGTTATGAGGAAGGAATTCTTGGTTTCGATTTTCAATTGTTTACTTCGTTGCCATGCTTTTCTAGAAAACCTTAGCCAAATGCTTCGGTTTATAAATTTGTTTAAATCACATGTAAGTTCTACAGCATTACTTACTAGTAATAGCTCCTTACTAGTTGTAATTTGAAAAGATTAAGGTTATAGTTAGTGATTGGTACCCCAAATAGCATGTTTCTGAATAAAGACTCTTAAGTCTAAATAAACAGATACTTTTAGAAAACACTTTTTTTCAATTTTTGTTTAAAAAATATCATTTTTGTAACATTTTACTTTTGTCGGCATACAATGTATTATAACATCTAATGATTATTTAGAAATAAACACTATTTAGTGAAACAATAATTTAGAAATTAAACCGTTGAAGATATAAACTTATTAAGCCATCAATTGAATTCGTTCAATAATGTACAAGTTAATCCTTTAATGATGCAACATTTATTCACCAACAGTTATGCTCGGTCATTTTATTGGTTAATCTGTTGATAACTCATTAAATCAACAGTTATGTTCATTAATAATGTATAAATTAATCTGTTGATAACGCAACAATTATTAAACTAACAGTTATGCTTGGTTAATAATGTATGAGTTAATCCGTTGATGATGCAACATTTATTAAACAAACAGTTCTGTTCGGACAATAATGTATGAGTTGATGATGCAGCATATATTAAACCACCATTTATGTTCAGTTAATAATGTGTGAGTTCACCCGTTGAAGATGCAACATTTATTAAACCAACAATTATATTCGATCAATAATAGTTATTTCGTTGATGATGCAGCATTTATTAAACCAACAATTATGTTCGGTTGATATAGTATGAGTTAATCCGTTTAACATGCAACATTTATTTTAACCACCAGTTATGTTCATTAATACGATTCAAAAGTATGAGCTAATCCGCTGATAATGAAACATTTATTAAACCAACAGTTATGTTCGGTTGATATAGTATGATTAATACGTTTATAATGCAACTTTTATTAAATCAACAGTTATATTCGGTTAGTAAAGTATGAGTTAACCCTTTGAATATGCAACATTTTTAAAATCAGTATTTATTTTCGGTTAATAATCTATGAGTTAATCCGTTGATGATGCAATATTTATAAAGCCAAGTATTATGTTCAGTCAGTACTGCAGAAATTAACCGGTTGATGATGCGACATTTTTAAAATCAATTATTATCTCCCGTCACTGCGGATTCGGAGTTATATCCGTTGATAATTTAACATCCCTAAAGCCAACAATTAGGTTCGATCAATAATAATTAGGAGTTGGTTCGTTGATGGAATAATACTTATCAAGCCAATAATTTGATTCGGTAAATAATGCAGAAGCGAGACCATGATGATATAATATTTATAAAACCAATAATTTTTTTCAGTCAATAATCTAAGATAGCCTGGTGAGGATTAATACTTACTAAGTCCAGAATTACGCTCGGCCCGGTAAAACACGATGCTGCATACTATGTATAACTGAAATTTTTTTTGTTTAAAAACTTATTTATTTATTTTTCCCCCGAAGAATTTGAAAGATCTAGATTCAATTAACTTACTAACCAGTTAATCGTTACTAACCAGTTTTTGTTTCGCTGCAACTTTTTTTAAAAAAAATTATTTTTGTTCTATTATATTTAGTTTAGTTTAGGTGGTAGGCTTCGGTTCAATTTCTTTGGTTCTTTGTAAGGAAACAAAATACAACTGAGCAGGTATTGTAAGTGCAATTCATCTATATAATTTCATATTTTGCAATTAATGTAGATTTTCCAATTCATTCCAATGTTGGTTTAGTAGAATACAAGGTGTTCTGTAATGACCACTCGTAATATATTTTTTCTACCACCCCGGTCGAAAAAGAGAAAATTGATCTTGATTTGATGCTAAATAGAGGAAAAAATAAAAACAATATCGAAAACTACTAAATAACTTGCCATGAGTACGAAGTGTAAAACATCGTAAATTTTTTATTATCAGATGAGAAGACGATTATTAAAATCAAATGCAAGCTTCAGCAGGCAAATAAACTGGTTTTTATGTTTTCACCCTCCTTTTCACACAGTTTTGATAACATTTAGGCAGATTTAATTAACGTTTTAATTTCTTCCTCATTTAAATAATGATTTACGATCCCTAATGTGCAATGAACAAAAAAGCAAAAAAACATAGACCACCCTGAATAACTTTTGATCTAATGATCTGAGGATCTTCACGTTGAACGACTCAATCCTAATGGTTCAAAACGGTAATCACAAACATGCTAATTAATTATTGCAAACGATATTTTAAGTTATGAAATTAGACGCAAACTTTTTCTGAATAATCATACCTTTCTTTCGATGAATTAAGATTTCTGAACTCCAAAATATAGGGGGTAGACGCAATCTGGAAATTAGGGTCCCAATAGTTTGGTCTGGAGAGCAGTCCAAGGTTTGGTCCTCTTAATTTTACTTTTTGCATATTTCACCCTATCCCGAGAATTTTTTGAATGAATTGAACAATTGGTGTGCACGATTATAAAATTCGCCAATCCAAAAATATAAATAAATATTTATTATTATTTTATTTAATAATAGTGGAAAACAATTTGTATTATAATAATTCCTTAAATTATTTTTAAGAATTTAATTTCAAATGGCAAAATGTAATATTTGAGCAAAATCGGTCGAATAGTTCCTGAGTTTTAAATCTACGACTTTGCAAAAATTTATTTTATTGTTTATTAGATTATCTCTATATTTTATGGTTAAGCTGCATTGCTATTTTTTTTTTCAAGTTTTTTAACTAACTTGAGTATTTTGTTGTCAATTCGAACCGCGCTGAGAATCAAAAATTCATACTGTTTGTAACAATTGATTTGATTGAATTGAGCATTTATTAAATGCATTGTATTTATAAGCTAAGCATGTTAATTAATATTCCAAGAAGAGATTTGGGAAAGGTTGAGTGTCACGCCATTAAAAAAAGAATTGAGATTTTTCGTGTCTTATTTAACCATCGACTTTATTTATTTTGTCAATTCTTTTAATTTTTTAGATCACAGTAGATGAGGGTACCGAAGAAGAATAGAAGTAAAAAAATACTTGATCTTTATCTCATATCTTCAATTAACTTTGAAGTTAATCTAATTAAATTCACTAATATGCCACTTTAGAACCTACATCTACTCGTATTTCCAATGTTTCCTGAATTCACTAAAATTTTACTGTTGAATCATCATTCACTCGCATTTCTAATGTTTTCTGAATTCATTAAAATTTTACTGTTGAATCATCATTCACTCGCATTTCTAACGTTTTCTAAATTCACTAAAATTTCTCTTTCAAACCTTCATCCACTCACATTTTAATGCTTCCTAAATTCATTAAAATTTCACTTTAGAACCTTCATCCACTCCGCTTTCCATTGTTTCCTATATTTAATAAATTTCATTTTACAATATTTTTCCAAACGCATTTCTAATGTTTCCTAAATTCACTAACATTTCACTTCAGAACCTTCATCCAATGTTTATTTTTTCCTCTGGGATGTGTTTGGTTAAAAGTTACTAGTATATGTATGCTGCTAACAGTAAAAAAAAATAAATTAAAGGATTATCTTCTTCCATTTACATTGAAATTTGTTAAATATTTTAAGATAAGATTTGGGGAAGATTCAATGCCCGCCTTTAAAAAAATAGAAATTCTGCGTGTAAACATCTTATTTAACCGCGAACTTTATCTACTTTCATCAAATCTTTAAATTTTGTAGATCACAGTGGATGAAGGTCCGAAGGGCACAAGAAGTTAAAAAAAATGCATGATCTTTATTTCCCTTGTCAACGAATAAACCTTAAAGTTAAATTACTTAAATTAACTAAAACTCCTTTTTAGAACCTTCATCCACTCCGTTTTCCATTTTTTCCGAAATTCACTAAATTTCCCTTTCGAACATTTTTCCACTCTCATTTCTACTGTTTCCTAAATTCACTAAAATTTTATTTTAGAACCTTCATCCAATGTTTCTTTTTTCCTCTGGGATATGCTTAGATAAAAGTTGCTAGTATATGTATGCTGTAAATAGTAAAAAACAAAAATAAATAACTTTGACAAATGAATGATAATTTTCTTCCATTTACATAGAAGTTTGTTATATTTTATTCTTCATCAAAATTCTAACATTACAGAATAATGAGAAAATGCATTTGCATGAAAAGACAATGACAGATTTATTTTTCATATTTCTATGTAAATAGTTAATAAATATACAAATTTCACAATAAATACAATACTTTTTTTTATCTGTACACGTGACATAAAATCGAGAGATTTAAACAAACTTGTTTGGTTTCATTTATACTCATAAAAGTTAAAATTAAATAAAATATATCAAACATACCAATTTTAAATATTTATACACAAAAATATTAAAAGGAACTTCAAAATTAACTTGCAAAGTTTTTTATATGTATCTACTCATTTTAGTATCAATGTATTTAATATTAAATTTTAAGAACATAAACATCAAAGAATTCTGCCGATTTTATTATTAAATCGGTATAGATATTCTATTGTAATACATTTTTCTTTTAAATTTATTAACATGGATTATTACAGAAAAAAAAAAAAAAAAAAGATTTTCTGCTTATAGCAGCAAAATCTGCCGAGAGTTTACATTTATTGTCATTAACTATGCTGTTAATCATTCTAAAATATTGTAATCAAATTCAAATTTTTTTAAACGAATGGATATTATAAAAGTTTTGTTATTAACACTAAAATATTTCATTTTTCAAATTTTATAAAGTAAACTGTCATAAAATGGAAAATATTGGCTGAATAATTCAGTAGGTGACTAGCACTACGAAATAGCAACATTAGTACAGTAAAATAACCGTAAAAATAACGTAAAAAAACGTAAAATAAAAGATATTAAAAATTTAATTTATCACTTATTTAATTTTTATAATAATCCAATAACAAAATTTATTCTCCTTCGTGTTATGTGTGTAAAATTATCTGTATTAGTCAGAGCTTCTTGTATGCAGGGTGTCCCGTAACGACCACCCTAAATATATTTTTCTAGAATTTCTGTCAAAAATGGAGTTTAGAAAGTATATAGATTAAAGTATATCAAATTATGCGAGAAAAACAAAGACGAAAATGCTATTGAAATCTAAGGAATCATTAGTGGAAAAGAGGGGACACAAAACATTAAAACCTGTTTGATTAAAAAAATAGAGAAACTAAAAGACGTTTGTTAGAAACACATCCAAGTTTCCTTCTACAATCAAACTGGTTTTGATGTTTTCAGTTGTAGCTTTCAAAGTAATCATTCACTAGATCTTGATAGCGCATCTGTTTTTTTTTTTCCTCACTTAAATATTATTTTCAAAACCTAAAAATTCATGCTTTTTTTGACAAAGATTCTAAAAGTATATATTATGATTGTGATTACGATACCTGTAGAGAATGCATAGAAAATTTAATGAAACTTAGTAAATGGAATAGCAAATGTTAACCAAACTGTTATAAGTTAACCAAAATGTTAATCAAAAATTTACAATAATAAAAACTAGTTTTGAATCATTTTTTTACAGTTTTATTTTCTCTGTGGTTATTTTACTGCAGAAATCGGTAGTGTAAGTCACTCTTGAAATTAAAAATTTTTAAATCCATAATTGAACTTATTCTGACCCAATACTATGTGACATAAATTAATTCACCTATATAATTTCTGTCTCTCGATTCTTGTGAAATAATAAACATAAAATAAACTTAAAAATTCAGAACTATAAAACATCTTAAAATAAAAAATAAACTCTATCTATACCGCAGACTTTGTACATATGGACATAACATTCATTTCTTTGGAATCATTGAATTTTTTAGGTTTCAGAAAGACATTTAAAAATACACTACAGGAATATTTTCTTTAAAAAATATAAAATTCATTTGTTTTTCACCTTAGCAAATAAATTAAATTTGTAACAAGCTTTTTATCACACAGCTTGAAAGTAATGATGCCTATTTAATCTATTTAAGTGACTAGGCGAGACTGAAGATTCAAATGAAATTTAATGACATAAGGGAGTTGGGTAATAATCAAAATAATTCGATTCATTTGAATCGATCACTTAAGTAATTCAAAATCTCGAATCAATTGAGTTAATGAGTCATTCATGATTTGAAAAAAATAATAATTCAACTGAAACGAATAATTTTAATCACGTGATTCTAGCTAATTAGCAATTGTGGTGATTGAATCAATGCTCCTTATAAGATTCCAGTAATTTGATTTTAAACAATCTTTTAAATCGAATCAATTCAAATCGTGATTTTGAATTGATTGGAATCCACTGATTTGTATCGATGGTTAAAATGGTGATACGAAACACTATAAGTGATTTCAAATCCTTTATATTGAAATATTTTAGACAATTTTCAGTAATCACTTAAAGTGATTTGAATCACCAATTTCATACCCAACTCTAGAAAGTGATATAAAATAAAAAACATAACTTTTCACGTAATCACAATAACATTGTATAACTTCTTTAAAACAGTGACATTTTTCAAAACTGTAATAGTTTGCATTTTTTGAACACATGCAAATAAAGGTTTTTTTTATGAACATACATCGTAAGCACCACAGTTTTTGAACTTAAATTCTGATTAAAATTAATTGCATAGCTTTAATATTTCTTATGATAACAAAATGTCAGTTTTCAGTCCATTTAAAACTCTTTTTGAACTTGCATATTCTAAATTACAGACTGACTAGCTTCGCCAAAAAAAATTCCTCTGTGTGTGATCTAGAGCACGTGAAAATTTTCTAATAAATGTTTTCATGAACAAAAATTGATAACGTTTTTAAAAGCGAATCCAGTTTATGATACGCCATTCGATTCCGAAAAAAGAAAATCAGAGAATCACCTCTTTTATTATTGCTTCTGTTTTAAACAGACTATTTTCATGGGGTTCTCTGAATGAAACATGTTTTAACACGTTCAAATTTGACATTATGCGTTGAAGAGTCCAACTGCTTTGAAACGCATTCAGTCTACCTTTACTTCTTCAGATGAGGGCAAGGGAGAACTACTTCTGCAACGTGATTCATCCTCACTATACTCTTTCCCTTCATCTTCATCTAAATCGTCATCGTCTAAACTATCTACACTTAAATGCTGTTTGTGTCCATTAGTTTTGATTCCATTTAACTCAAACTTCCGATTGATTTGCATCATCATTTCGTAGGCGAATGCTTTGTGGTGCAGATTCAGTGGAATGTCTCCATTTTTTATATGACTCAGTGGAGTTGATGGTACATTTATTTGATTTTTCATAGAATCAGGACTTTTATTACTTCGCTCTGTGCTGGGGGACGAAATATTCGATTGATCATCATTACAGTGTCGCTTTCTAGAAGGTTCTATATCGTCGGGATCAGAACCGTTGACACCACCATCTGTTTCGTCGTCCAAATTATCACTGTGACCACTGACCGGACTGCTATTTTGCCTGGGAGAATAAGATGCTGAACTCATCAGTGATTCACGATCTCTTTTTCGTTCCTCCAGTGGATTCATTAGACTCATTGGATTGATGCCACTGTGTCCACTATTCGTCACTTTTCCAATGAAATTTCGAATTTCATCAAAGTACGCTTCGTCCTTGTCATCAGGCTCGTTGGCTTTAGGAGAATCATCAAGTATTGTGGGTCCATCGGCTTCGTGCTTCTTCAAATGCCTGTCTAGATTCGTTTGTTGTCCAAAACAGCGATCACATAGTGGACATTTGAAAGGCTTTTCTTTGTTGTGAATGTTTCGAACATGCCTCTGAAGGTTGGATGATATACTAAATGATCGTTCGCAATATTTGCATTTGTATGGTTGCTCACCAGTGTGCGTACGTAAATGTCGAGTCAGATTTGCAGACCTTGGGAATATCTTGCCACAGAACTTGCACGAGTACCTTTCTTTGGTTTTGTTTAGATGGGGGGACATGATTTCATGCATTGGCTTGCTGACTTTTTCCATATGTGCTCGCATGAAGTCAAAAGATGGATTCGATGATAAGAGCGGACCTAAAAAGGGATACCTCGGAGGAAATGCAGGCATGAGACGTTCAGGACCAGGGAAAAGATTGAAAGCTGGTTTTTCTTGTTGAAATCTGTACATTGACTCTAGGAACATAGGATGTATGGGTCTTGGGTAGGCCATTGGCATTTTGCTAGGGGATGGCGGCATGGGAGGACTTTCTCTCTTTTGAAGTTCTAGTTGTGGAATAGGTTCTTGTATGGGTGCCAGTACAGGAGGACTATCATACTCTTTGATTCTTTCCTTCTCTTCATAAAGAGAAATTTTCCGTTTTTCTATATCGTCCTCGATGGTAGGTGACGGTTTTTTAGGCGTTACTCGTAAATCTAAGGGCTGTTCATCAGTTCGAGGCGTGTCTCTCATCTTTGGATGGTAATCCGAAAGATCCTCACTGTGGGATTTAGATTTACTATTTTGAGACAGATCGAAAGGCATGTCATGATCCTGTTTTAAAACTCCATTCGAAGGGATGGGTCGCAGGGGTCCATTGGAATTGATTGGAGACCTGATGAGACAAGGATCGGGACATACCGAAGCGAGTTTGGGTGAGCCTTGTCTGTGACTAATAAACATGTTTGATGGATTTGCTTGGCTTTCTGATTCACTAACAGGTGGTACACCGTTTTGATTTTGTTTCGGAGAATTTCTCAGGGATTTGGTCACAGCCTCTACTTCCGAGTCTGCGTCACTGAATGAGGAAATATCCTCACCAGCAGTGTCTTCCGACGATAGTTCTTCAGAAGCTTCTGATTCAGAAACTTCGGAATTGTGCTTTTCTTTAGTTTTTCCTGGTGATTTAGTCTCTTGTTTTACAGAGTTTGACGTGCTCGGTGTCTCTTGACAACCATTATTACTCAAAAATTGTCTCTGGAGATCTTGAGCAGCCTGGGCAGCAGCCGCTATATTAACAGGGTGACCAGGTAGCAGGCCAGTATCTGGTATGAGTGGGGGTGGTGCTGGCAGTCCAGGTCCTGATATAAAGGGGTATCCGAAGAATGATGGTGGATACAAGGAAAATCCTGGTCGAGGGTAAAACAGAAGCTGGTTACTGGGTGGTGCTAAGCTCATAGGCCCTGTCTTGCTGGAATCGAATCCAGCTGAACCAGGTGAGGTTGTTTGAGACTGATTTGGAAGGGGTAGAGCTGATGATGATGAATTATTTGTGGGTGCCCCTTCACAAAAGCGTTTGTGTTTTGATAAAGAAGTAACTGCACTAAACGCTTGTCCACATTTGTGACATTTAATTTGCATGCGACAAGTAGCATGCATGCGCTTGTGGCGGCATAGGTTTGAGAACTGCGTGTAGGCCTTGAAGCAAACTTCACATCTAAAAGGCTTAACGCTGCTGTGGATGTGCGTGTGTTGCTTTAACCCACTGGATGTTGCAAAAGTTTTTCCACATTCAGGACATGCGTGAGACCTGGCTCCGATATGTTGAGACCTTATGTGCCTTTGTAAGTTACTGGGATCAGTGAAGACTTTTTTACAGTTTTCACAGACGTATCTTCGGCTTTCGTCGTGTGCTATTTGATGACGTATGAGGTTCGATTTCCAATTGAAAACTTTAGGACATTGTCGGCATTTGTATTCCTTTTCCCCTTGATTGCTGTCTTCGGAAAAATGGCAGTTTCCAATGTGTTCACTGAGTCTGTGGAAGAAAAAAGTAATATAATTAAAATTTTATAGTATAATATATGTAAATAATAATGTATAATAGTAAATATATGTATAATAGTATAATATATGTAAATTAATTATCAGTTTATAGTTTTGCATCACGCATTTTAATATAAATTTTTAAAACATTTTTAAAATTTGAGGTAGGTAGGTAATTTATTTACGTCACTCTACAGTTGCACAATAGGCTATTGGCGAAGGTCTGGAAAACATCCTTGAGGGTGATCCAGAGACATGTTATCGCAATTTTGATCCTCTGCAGGGGGGATGGCTCCCCGGATTTAGTAGCCCGACGACCTGCGCGTGAAGTCGTACACTTTACGGTAGAACAGTTTTACGAGGACCGATACCTCGCACCCTTGGTCACTACGCAGCCTGATCAAAGTGGTCACAACCCTCTTACTGACCACAGCCAGTGATACTTGACTTCGGTGTTCAACTGGGAACCGTGACTTTACAATCAGTTCACTGCGGGACGTTAAAATTTGAAGTACAAATGTTTTAATATATAGTTACGATCTAACTTGTACTTAACAATTTTACTGCCGATAACTTGAATTGTAAGTATTTCGTAACGTAGTTGCATTTCGAATTGTATAGTCTCTACCAAATATTAAGTTGATTATAAATTTGCATTATTTGCGTGGAAACTTTATTTTTCACGCATGTGTGCATTTCGAATTTAATTTTAAATAATTAACGCTACACATCTGATTCAGTCAAACATTCTATTTTGTTTCTTAAAATTTGTCAGTATGACTTATTTTTCCAACAACAAGAACGTAATTACTTACTTAAGTTTGAGCAATATTTTGTATTAATTTTTGCATTTTAATATATTTTTCAATAAAACATGGAATAAGACGCTATTTTTGTAAAAAAAAAAAAATTATCTGCCACTATAAACTGTTACTTTTAAACAGTTTTTCGATTTATTTCAGCATATTTCAGACAGCGAGGACTTAAAAAAATATCTCATGTATAAATTGTATGATATAGAATTTAATATAAGTCATATAGAAAATGTATTATGCAGAACTTAAGCGTATTTCATACCAAAATCGAATTTTATGCAATAAAATTTAAAAATATTTCATGTGAAAAATGTATAATAAAGAATAACATGTTTGATATATATATAAACTCATTAATCGTTTTAGATCATTTATCAAAACTTATATATTTCATTTAATAAAACGTATAATATACAGTTTTAACATATTTTGTATGTATAAGTATTTTGACATAGATATTTATACATAAATATTTATATAAGTTATGTATACATAATTTAAATGCAGAATTTTTTTGTAAGTAAATATTAGGTGATCAGAAGACCGATAACTGCTTAAAACACGACTGTTTTTCATTCAAAACGCAAAATCAAAAATTCAGAGATATAAAATACTACCAAAAGATATTCTCCAAAAATGAAAAACAGTATAATTAAATATTTAAGAGGGTCAGTATAACATAGTTTTAACGTATTTTGTATAGATAAGTATTTTTACAAAAATATTTATACATAAATATTTATACAAAAATATTTAGATATAAATTTTTTATAAATAATTTAAAAGCAAAATTTTCTTGTAAGTAAATGAGATAAGAAGACGGATAATTACTTAAAACACTTTCGACTGTTTTTTATTCATCACGAAAAAAAAACAAAAATTCACAGATATAAATATTATCAAAGGATATTCTCCAAAAAATAAAAGAAAGTATAATTAAATATTTAAGAGGGTCTACGCCCACAGAACATTCTAACAAAGTTGAAACAGGTCACGCAATGTAAATAAGATCGTGCGACACCGTGTCGGAGCAGGGTTGACACCCAGCCAAAGATGCTGAGGCCATTTTCCCATAAAACACCTACTCCGCGTTTAATTCTTGAAAAAAGCTAATGAATAAGCAGGCCGGTTTATTTCATTCTTTGTTATGGTAATGATAAACAATCAGAAGTCCAGCATATAATATAAAGCATTTAAAAGTCTAAACACTCCTTAAAGATTGAAAGCAATGGTATATAATTGTCACGTTTTTTCTTAAACAATTTGTTCACGGTATTTAATGTTTGCTTTAATATGAATAGAATTAGCATGGGAAAATCCCCTTTTTTTATTATCTTGAATTAGGTTGAAAGATGATCCAATCTGTGGCATTTGATTAAAGAAAAAGAGATGTTGAAAAAATAGGGTTGTATATTTATAGTAGGAAAGGTTATAATTAATACTACTGTAAAGCATAGAATTTTTTTACAAAGAATTGAGAGTTGATTTTAATTACAATGCGTTCAATTATGTAAAGCAATATATTCAGATTATTGGGTCACTAACTATATTTAAAGCATTTTTATAATTCAATTCGCCATTAAAATACTTTTACTTTATTAATGACGCTAAAAATGCATTTAGAACATCAAGTTCATTAAAATGAGGTAAATATAGGTAGTTTTATATTAAGTTCACAAAACATATAAATTTCACTGTAATAATTTTATGAATTTCTTTTTTGTCGTGGATACAGTGAATCATCATTTAATTTAAATAATATAGGTAGCTACATATTAAGTTCATGAAGCATATAAATTTCACTATAATAATTTTATGGAATTTATATGTATTTTTTGTGCCAATGGTGAATTAACACTTAACTTTAAACAATATATATAGGTAATTATGTATTCATATGTCACGGTAGTTCGTGAAACACATAAATTTCATTGCAATAATTTTTTGGAAATTTTTCTTGTTGAGGCTATAGATAGTATTTGAAGATTATACAGCCCTTAACCTTAAATACTGAAATGAGTTATATAATAAGTTCATTAAACATATTGGGCTCATTGAAATGATTTTGAAAAAATCACTATTAGCATAAATACAATAGCACGCTGCGTGTTTTGTGCTGTTATTTAGAAAAAATAAGGAAAACATCTTCAGTGCATATCTAGAAACAGTACAAAGGAATAGTTTGATACATAAATGTCAGATTTGGAAAAAAGGTGGTTTCATCTAAAGAGGAATTATTATGAGAGAAGATTTATGTTCTTTTTTTCGAAATCAATACTAAACTAGAAATAATTACCCCCTAAAAATACTGTCATATGGAATCTAAAGCTAATATTGCATTTAGTTTATCAAATTAGAAAATAATGAATATTTTTTGTTAATATGGGAGTTTTTTTTAATTTATCAATGTGGAAAATATTCCTTTTAACGTGGAAAGTAATGAATTTTTAACGCTTTTACTGTTGACGTAGTCACGAAAGTGAAAAAAATATC
This sequence comes from Parasteatoda tepidariorum, assembly GCF_043381705.1. Taxonomy (NCBI): domain Eukaryota; kingdom Metazoa; phylum Arthropoda; class Arachnida; order Araneae; family Theridiidae; genus Parasteatoda; species Parasteatoda tepidariorum. The sequence continues at coordinate 9,497,291 of NC_092210.1, forward strand.
CGCTTTACATAATGAGGTAAACACAACTAGTTTCTTTATTGCGCATCCACTGTTAGCTACATTGAGATAGTTATCGAATTCACGAGATACTTATTGAATCCACGAGATCGTTATTGAATCCACGAGATAGTTATTGAATCAACGAGATAGTTATTAAATCAACGAGATAGTAATTGAATCAACGAGATAGTTTTTTGAATCATTGAAGATAGTTATTGAATCAGCGAGATAGCTTTTGAATCAGATAGTTATTGAATTAATGAGATAGTTATTTCAATAAGATAGTTGTTGAATTAATGAGATAGTTATTGAATCAACGAGATAGTTATTGAATCAATGAGAGAATTATTGAATCAATCTGCCTAAAGAGAAATTATTTTTTATGAGAATTATTCTAAAATCAAAACGCAACTACCATCCTGAAAATGAAAAAGAGGAACATATAAATGATGAAAGAGCTATCGATAATGATTAATGACACTTAACGTTTTGCAAGTACAAAGAAAGATTAATATTCTCCTCACAGCAATTGACACATAATGCAATCAGCTTGTTTTTTTATTAATTATTCAGCTTAAATATCCCTTGGTCATGCAGTTTGACCGCAAAATCGCATCCAATATCTCGCCGTGGGTTAAGCTCGGAGCTCAAATAAATAAGATCCGTGAATCACCCAAAGAAAGGGTGTGGATATCTCCTTTCACACCTAGATCATTGGGTCAAAAACATCTCTATTCGACCTCATTTGGATATCTCGGATATCTAATTTTGGTTTACGAAAGTGACGATACACGTCATTTCATCATCAAAACGTTTATTTTTTTAATTTTTGATGCTTTTTTAAGGGCTCTAATTACAAGAGACAAATCACGTTATCATTACCTTATTGTAAAATAATTTAAGCTCTCTAATGCAACTGAAAATGATTTTATTTTCGCGTCATGATGGTCTTATTGATAAATAATTTTATTTTTACATCATGGTGGTCTAATTGAAAAATAATTTTATTTTCACGTCATGGTGGTTTAATTGATAAATAATTTATCTTCACGTCATGGTAGTCTAATTGGAAAATATTTTTATTTTATCGTCATGGTGGTCTAATTGAGAAATAATTTTATTTGAAACGCTATAATGATCTAATAAGCGAAAAACTTATTTATTTTAATCAACACCGAACATCGTAAATTACACTGCAAAGGTTAAGTCTCTGGTGAAAAGCATATTTTTCACGTATTTTATTAGACAATATTCTATAGAATATTCAATATACCATTCAATTCTACATAACATATGGACAATATTCTAAATAACATTCTACGGAAGTAAACAGAAGGAAAAAAGTTAATTTCGTTGGTGACACTTTTAGTTTTTTTATTCGTAACTCTTTCGGGGTTTTTTTATTCATAAAAATAAGAGGATAATAATTGTCATTTTTGAAACACAAAATTAGTTTTAAAAATGTTTTCATTAATGATTGTTCGCAACACATTGTACTCGCAACACATTGTTCAACAGAATTTTTAAATAAATATAAACAATTTAACCTTCCAAATTCCGCTAAAACATCGTTTTAGTGCAACATTTACCATCTTTCTCATAAGTTTTATTCGAATAACAAAGCCTTAAAAAAAAAAAGCTTTTAAATTATTCTAAGTAGTTCTCTAATAACTTAAAAGATGGCGACAGTGTTTTTCGTGATTCGTCAGAAATTACTTCAGACGGTAAATGCTCTTCATCATATCATCTCGCAATTTTCAAGTTCGTCTATAACTGAAGAACATGCTCTAATTCTACTAAAAGACATCTTATCATCACCGTAAATTCATGACACCGCGTTTTGAAATGATCTGAGAAACAAGTTGCCGGAACGGAAATTTCCGTTTAACGAAATTTTTAATTTAGTAATTTCGTCAGAATTGTTATCATCGAACGAATGGGCAAGTGGGACAGACTAAACTTTAAAAAATGAGTCGTGATAACTTGATTTTCGTCATTTTTATCTGAATACATGACAAACTTACGGCATTTACCTCCTAATAATATGTAAAATAAATAATTGTATTTCCTCTTTTTTAGTGAAAAAAAAAATAATTTGAAGTTTGTTTGCAAATTCTGCATAACTAGAAATTATTACCATGCTGCAATTTGCTACTAAAAATGATCAAATATACATAGTATCAAAATTAAAAAGGTATGAAAAAAAAAACGATTCTAAAAGTTTTCTAAAAAAAAACTCAATTCTTTTCATTTTTTTCATCAAGTAAAGTACAAAATATTGCCTTAGATTACATGCTCGTAATTTTCCGTCTCCATTAATTAGATTCGATATTCATCAGTTTTAAATCGAATTTAAATTTTTTTCGTTTTAATTTAAAATAAATAACAGATATATTAGAAGGGAAAAAATTACTAAGTGTAATTAAAGCAATGAATTGCTTTGGTTTGGATGATATCAAGTTGCAATTATTACAATTCATTTCTAATTTTTTGCTAAATTATTTATGCCCGATGATTCGAATATTGGAATAAACTCGCATCGCATATTTAGGATTTAAAAGATTTTCTTACCAAAAACAATGCATTACATAAAATTTTTAATATTTTGCCCTCGTTAATTTGATTAAAGAGATATCATCCATTTCAAATCAAACCTAAGCTAAGTTTCAAATCAAATTAAACCCGGATTAATCAGATAAAGCGTGTTCAAATGCAATTATTTTCTTACTTTTATTTGGATGATATTGAAATACAATGATCCATTTCTAACCTTTTTTTTTATCAAATTATTTATGCGCGGTGAATCAAATTCTAGATTTCACTCATGTTCTGAGGATTTAAATGTTATGTTTAACAATAACCTATAATTATTATATAAAACTGCAAGAAAAAAAATTTAAATTTTCAAGATCACCCACGTTGTTGTTTACCTGAATCTTTATTCTTAAAGTAATATGGTTGTGTTGCAAAAAGCAGGTTATCGCTGTTGCCAATTCGTTTATCAAAAAAGTCCGATTTTTTTTTAATAAACACGGGCGTGGATGAGAATTACTTTCAGAATGAAAGACCTTATTTGATATTAGATAAAGGCGAGGTTGTCAATGTTCCTCCATAATACCACACACGGTTCTGGAAAAATCTGCATGCTGGACACGTTATTTTTTATTTCTTTGTTCTAATAGGTTTTTTATTCTAATAGTTAATCTATATAATAGAGTATACACTCAATATCTCCAAGTCGAAGGGAGGTTTAAAAATTTCTATTTTTCGATATAGCACGTTCAGAATTAAATGTGTTCTAAAAAGTAGAAAAATTATATTCTGAAATATTATTCTAAAAAGCAGAGCCGTGAAACATGAGAATAACTACTAATAAACATGTATGTAATGATTGTTGACTATAAGTCTTAATAGACAACAATTATAATTTTAATTTTCTGAAAGTAAAACAAAAATAATTATGCATTAAATAGAAGAGAATTCATTTACAATGAATTATTGTAATTGATTGATTTACAAGAAAAAATTAATTTTCTATTTCGAAAAAATTCGATACAGCGAGGTTTTGAGAAGAAACCCTTCAACATAGGAATTCAAATTACCATTAGGTAAATATTTAATGCCAAGGGGAAAAAAAAATTTTTTTTGTTGACATAACAAGGTTTTCGAGATATCAAAGTTCGAAAAATCAGAATTCGAGATATCGAGAGTATACTTTATATTATTCCGAAATTTATTAGATTCTCTTTATGATTTATTAAATTATCAAATTCTCTAAAAGGTTTTAAAAAAAGGGGACTAAATACACCAATTTTTGCAACAATCTTTCTTCAGGCATCGTTATTAGCTGTATGATTTTACAGAATTTTATATAACAGTAAATTGTTTAATTTTAATACATTCTGTAGACCATGGGCTTCGCTGAATAGTTGCATAAAATATTAAATACAAATTTGCTTAATTCCGCTTATGTTGTGATTAGTATTTCTCAAACAAATTGTACGGTTAAATGATTTCCTTAAATATTAGATTCCTTACATAATTTTTTTAATGTTATAGGTTATTGATATGATTCTATAATTCAATAGATTCTCTGAATGATTCTATAATATGCAAGTGTCTCTAAATTTTTACATAGCATATGAAGCTCAATGCTGACTAAGACTATATTAATTTCTAATCACCGTTTTTTAAGCTTTGATTTCATGCTGCTGATTCATACTAAATACTGCTTCTCAAAATAAATAAAGAAAAATAGATTAGCTAAACAATAAATATTTCAATAGACTCTCTGAAAAAATCCTATAACATAGTAGATTGTCTAATTGATTCTGTAATTTACTAGAATCTCAAAATTCTTGTAGTCACTTATGCCACTTGCTAATACCAGCAAGGTTGCTTCAGAATCAAATGAATTTTTAAGGCAGAGGGTGTGTTTCTTGCTCTTTTAGTGGCGCCATCTATGGCCACGAATAAAACTTTAGCCACACACACGTCACCGCCCGTTTCACAGGGAGAACCTAATCATACTTCATTCATTCATCCACTGATCGTAATTTTGACCTAAACCAGAGAAAGATCAATCTTCAATTCAGTTCCCCTAGGGGTATTGATTAAGAATCTCAAATTGATTCGAATATCATTCCATAAAATAACAGATTCTCTAAATGGTTTTATAAAATATCAAACTCAAAAGCAGTCAAGTCCAGTTATTATCTTCTTGGTTGAAATGTAAAAAAACGCACATAAAAGAAAAAAAGATAAACATAACAGACACCATAAAATTTAAAGTATAAAAAAATGAGCTCAAATATACTAAGCTCAACTTCTGAAGTTTCAAATATTGTTTTTCTCAAAATATAGCTGCTTTAATATAGTGAGGAAGTTACCAGTTTAACATTTTGTATTTGATGGGGAAAAGATCAGCATTTAAAACTATATAGTTTACTCTTAGTTAATCTGAACTCAATGTTTTCTATATTTCAAATTATAAATATAGTTGAAAGAGAATTAGGCATGAATTGGTTTCCCATAAGTAATTAGGTTTGACCTAACTAATAAAAAAAATATTCAGATTATAAAAATAAAGAAAAAAATTCTGACACTAAAATTGACATCATTTAAATTTAAGTGAGGAAATAAAGAAAAGAAAGCAAATTAGAGAAACAGAAGAACCTTTTCCGGTATAAAAATCGAGAAAAAAATCGCCGCACTCTGAGTTTTACGCACTCAAAAACACTAATGTAAATACGGTCTTAGCTATACTTTTAAAATAACTTTTTTTTAAAAAAATTCATATTTAACTTTCCTTATCATTCAATTCTAAGTTGTCTGGTCCAACCCAACTTGATTGTGTTTAAATATTTGAAACAGAGAATGATAAACGCATGCTTCTAAAGTACCTTTCGATTTCAACAAAACATCGAATAAAACATCTTCGAATTGAGCCGAGCCGCACCTTCGCGAGCGGGTACGGTTTGTTAAGAACTAGGCTAATAACTAGTTAAGTTAGCAATAAGAGAGTAACACGTCTTATTCTTGAAATAAAAAAAACAAACAAACAAACAAAGCGGAAATGATCCTTGGCGTGAAAGTTTTTGGCAAATAATAATGACAGAACGTAAAAAAAGGTTATTTTAACAAATTACAGTAGACATGAAAAATGACACGTAGTTTCGAATGACTATTTGGAAAGTCTATACAGAAAGAATAAACAACATTGTTGGAAATAACAAAAAATGCCAACCCGTGAGAAGTTTCTCACCATTTCAATGAATCTTTTCTTTCGTAAAATTGGATGGCATTGTAATATTAGTTTATAATATTACAACCATCCAATTTTATGATTTAACAATGATGGTTGCAATATTAGTTTTTTTGAGAGAATTTTCATAGTGTAGAAATACAGTTTTTCTACTTGCACACAAATTGACGTTACAGTATTCAAAAGACATATGAAATATTTATTTATTCACAACAAAGAAATTTGAAATATTTATCCGTTTAGAATATAAAGCTTTTTTAAAATTTTATTATTTATCTTATTGTTTAAAACCTAAAAAAGATACTTTACATATTTATCTATTAATGGCATTTTTAAATTTTTCTGAACTGTTCTGAATAAATAAATATTCATAGTTTACATAATTATCTATTTGGAATATTGATGACATTTTAGGCATTTACCTATTTGAAATATCAAAGACATTTAAAAAGTTTGTCTATTAAAAATATTAAGAATACTTTTTATTTAGAAATATTAATATTAGTTTTAAGAATAGTTATCAATATTTAAAAAAGATATGAGTTCTAAATAATACCAAAATGTTGAAAAAGATAAATTCGGGTATTATGTTTTAGTCAATTAAATATCTATGAGTTTCCTATACTACTATTCGAATCTTTTTTTTTCACTTTCTGTAATTTTAAATATTTTTTAAAGCTGCATTGAAATCTAATTCTCTCATGGTAACTTCAAATCATATAAAGGGTTAAAACTTTCACCTGCATACCCCTATCCAGATACTAAAATGCAAACGAATTTTCAAAAAAAAAAAAAAAAATAAAAANTCAGAACACCCTGTCTAACACACGAATTTTCAAAAAAAAAAAAAAATTATATACTGCATCGAGATTATTTTTTTAGGGTGATCTTGCCCATAAAAGGAAAAAAAAAATGCAACAAAAAATAGATCTTAAATGAGTAAATGATGATTATATTCATAGAATGACATCTATTAGTAGAGTCATTGAACTTTTTTTTCTTCCTTAGACTGAAAACATTCTAAAACTGCGAAGATTCTGCAGAGCAGTTAAGCTGCACTTTCGCATCAGTTAAACAAAAGGAAGAGCGACACTCAAATGCAAACAAAATTAGTCAGCCTTTCATTTCTGGTGTCCTGATTGTGACAGGCGGAGTGGGGAAATTAGACTCAATTCACTTCGATTCGTATCCATCAATTCGAGGATTAATATCGTTTGCTTTTCTCGTTTAAAGGTTTTTTTCCTTTTTTTTAATATCTCACTTTCGTTTCTAAAGGTAAATATATAATGACTTTTATAAAATGGAGAATATCGTTGAGTAGATGATGATTGAATTTGCTCTGACCGATTGTTTTATTTATTAATCTAGAACAATAAAAATTTATATTATTGAAGATCATTACGTGAGATAAAGTAGGAAATGTTTTTAATCTGGTTGTTTCCAAATTTATAAATGTATCATTATTTCTTTCCCCGTATTTAGAAAATAAAACAGTTAAATTCGTTTAAAAGTTATTGACAGAACTCACCTTTTCTACATTTACTAATTTTGAATTCTACATGTGAACACGTTTTCTATAACAATAATTTTAAATAAACTATTATGTTAAATAAAACATTATTTTGCTCAATTTACGAAGCATCATTGTACTATAATTTATAATTTAAATGTCTGCCCATTGTACACAATTTTGTATTCAAAAATAAAATTTGAGCATTAGAAAACGATTTCAAATTATGTGCCATTTTAAGAATCACTTTCTTAGAATAATCTAGTGTTTTAATCGAATTTTCTTTATGAGGATCTGCAAACGCAATACTCTAAAATTTTTCCCTCAAACCTTGTTTTCTTTTTGAAACATCAATTATTTCATTAAGTCAGGTAACTTTCTTTGTTTTTGTTGAATACTATTTTAAAAATAGTGAAACGTCATTTTTTGAGTACTTCTTCTGATACATAAAAAAACAAAATTAATATTCTGTTTGTGCCGAGAATGTTCGAAATATGTACAGTATTTTAAATAACTCAACACCTCTTAATATGTCAAAAAACGTGTTCACGCTTGATGCAATTTTCCCAATTATTGAAGCCATTTTGCACGTAATTGGAAGATCGCTGTACTTTACCGCACCCTACGAAATGTAGAATATGTAATTTTTAAAGGGAAAAAAAGTCATTTTTAGCATATATCGAGATATTAACCATTATTGGAAAAATGTCGTCGAATAATTGTGTGCTACAGCAGTTGGAGAAAATTTATCGATTGTAGTAATCAGTGCCTTTGTCATCGAAATTGTGTGTATTCATGACTTTTTGCTATTACAATTACGATTAAAAGCGATAATAATTTATTTATAATCTTACATCAATATTACTTGTAATCGCAGTGTAATATTAGTTCTAACAACGATTAACAATGCAATCATAAGTTATGATTATTAATAATCACGATTTAAATTGTAATAATCAATTATGAATGCTTGTAATTATTATTACAGGTTATCGATTACTAATTACGACTGCATGTTAACAATAATTTGTAGTTACATTCTGCCCAACTCTGAGCTTAGTCGATTTATCGTTTGCTGTTTTTTTTTACTTATGGAAAGAATGTCATTTTCGCGGAAAGAGTAGCCATTTTTGTCTTAAAAAAAGAATTCTATTCTTCGGCGGTACGACCCTGTAACCAGATAATCGTGTTTACCTGCATCGGGCCGATGTGTCAGACGTGTGCCACACGTGTTTAGCAGTGATTTACGAAGTCTTCCGGAAAGAAATTGGTCACTCTTTTATGCAAAAGGGGAAGATTCGAGAAGCGAAATAAAATGGATAATTCTATGACAATCAGAATTTATGTTCTTATTCTCAGAGCAGTATCTTCAGAACTGGGTGATACGTAACGGAGTTTTTGCAGGCCACGTAAAACAATCAAGAAGAAAGATGTATTCATCCATTTTCCGTTATTTTTTATTTTTATATATTTATTTATTTATTTTGTGTGATATATTTAGCCTAACTAGTAATAAGCCAGTCATGTGTTATTGGGCGCATTGGACACATTTTTTATTTATTATTTATTTTCACGTTTTCTGACGTTAAGCATATTGAACATTTCAGCTTTTATAATGAAATTCGCCCACATTTTAGTTTTTTCATACCCACTTTTAACTTTGTTTGCGTTATAGTATTTGCATTCTAATTCTAAGATGAAATATTTTTAATTATAACCATTTGAATGCATTTGAGATTGTAAAAATAGTAACTTAATATTTTATTACAAAAACGGTTTGTAAATAATTAGCAATATCTTTGCACATTTATTGGATAGACACAAAAACGTACTTTCTGAAAATGATTTAAATTTGTAAATTTTCACAGAAGCGATTGGACACTTCAGAAAAATTTTAAAATTAAAAATACTTCGAAGTTTGACTTATAAACAGGAAACTATTCGGGGGTGTTTTGTTAAAATTGTGGATTTTATTATTTTAAACAACGTTAAAAATGATTTTAAAAAAATTACGTACCTTATGATTACGATTCTTATTAAATTAAATAACAGAATTACTATGTTACTTCAAAGGTAAAAATTCCGAATCCGTCGAATAAAGGGCATGCTTGTTAAAGAAAAAAGGTTTTTAAAAATTATTTAGTAATTTAAAATATCGTCTTCATTAATAATTAGCATTAATAAATGCAGACGATACAATGCAAACGAACATTAAATAATTTTACAAATCAGTGACGAACAGAAGAAAAAAAAAGACATTTTTTTAAAAGTTACACAGCACTGCTGAAGTTGTCGTCGTCAAAGAAAACGAAGACATCCTATAGAGGGCATACTTGTTAATGAAAAGAAGTTTTTTAAAATTTAGAAATTTGAAATGTCGTCTGCATCAATTAGCAGACGATAATTGACTGTCAGGTAAGTATTTCACCGTGAAACAAGCATGCCTGTGAAAATCCGACCATTGGTTCGAAGATTATTCAGGTTATTACCTTTTTTTAAATTTTGCACATTGTATAAAACACTAAATAATTTTACACATTAGTGAGAAACAAAGAGTGACTTTTTTTCAAAGTAATTCAAGGCTTAAACACTAAAGTTGTCGTCAAAAAAGGCATCGTATAAAGAGCATGCTTGTTAAAGAAAGAGAAGTTTTAAAAAAATTATAAATTTAAAATATCGTCCGCATCAATTAGCAGACGATAATTGATTGAAAAGTAAGTAATTCTTCTTGAAAAGATTGCCAGTAAAAATCCGACCAATAGTTCGAAAATTATTCAGGTTATATCTTTTTTATTTTGAGCATTGTATAAAACATTAAATAATTTTACACATCAGTGACGAACAAAGAAAAGTCTCTTTTTTTTTTAAAAAAAAAGTAGCTCATTACTAAAAACACTGAAGTTGTCGTCGTCAGAAAAGACAATAAAAACGTACATTTCACCCATTTAAATGTATCTTTTTCTTTCCCTTAAAGCACCCATCATAAAGGAAAGTTGTTTACATGATGAGGAAATTTTCTTCCCTGCACACCATCTTGCTTATTATTACTCTAACCATTAAGAAAATTGTTAATTTAAATATAAAAGCTACTCAATGACTCCGATGCGAGTGAACTTTGACGATACGGATCAGGGAGTAGACAGTTACTTTCTACAGTTCTTTATTTTTCTTTCTTTCCTGAAGAATATGGATCAAGTGTTGTTCTTGAGGATCTTGGAAACATCATACTCTCTTTTAAAGATTGGAAGTTTGTAGAACGTTGAACTCAAGAGCTTGGTAATGATGATTATTAAGAGCGTTTTTTAAAGTATATTTCTGAAAAAAAATGTCCGATGAGCCAAATTGTTGGCGTTCTTCGGTTTTGGAATTGTCACTTTGTGTTTTCGATCGATGGGAGTGTTAAGTTTCGAAATTGTTCTGAATTCGTGTTCGAAATCTCCTCATGGAATCAAGTTTTCGAATTCGAAATTATATGAATGAAAATTACGAAGCAAAACATAAATGAAAAAGGAATGATAAAGAGAAAAAAATTTTTAACAAAATGTTTTTTGAAAATAGCAATGCGAATACTAAAAAAAATAATTAATAACCAATAAAGAAAAACATTAATAGTAATAAAGAAAAACATTAATGGTGTAATGAAATATAAAAAAAAATAATTGCAAAAAAGAAAAACATTAATAGTAATGCGGATCAGGGTGTAAAAAACATATTTCGGAAAATGCCCAGTGTCCTAAATTATTGCCGTTTGGGATTCTTTTATTTTATAACCGTCGTTGAAATGGAGATCCAATTTTGAGTTTACGACTACAAATGTTCAACTCCGTAGCCTTGCAATTTTCGAATCCAATCCAGAAGACAGAAGAACTCCTGAATCAAGTATTGGAAGAAATTTGCTATCGTGGAGGACTTTTTGATGGAACTAACACGCATTTGCGTTACATGGAGAGGAAAACCACGAAAACCTCCCATGGTTCATCTGACGGCAAGGGAACAATAACCCATGATCCGCCTACCACTGAGGTTATTTTACGTTAGCACTGCAGTGTGGTCGATGCGAGCCGGGTGTGGAATTCGTATCGACCAACCATCGCTGGGATTAGAACCCAGTTCACCTCATTGGAATGCCAATGCTCTATTCCCTGAGCCACCTCACCCCTGCCGTTTGGGATTACCACTTTGTATTCTTGGTTGATAGGAGTGCTTAAAAAACGCAGTTTTAAAGTTAGGAAATTATTTTCATCTTAATGTAGTTTTTTTTTTTTTGTAGGAAATTTTAAAGACAGCATTGTTTATCCTATTATTTTTGCATCATGTTTAATTAAGGATTTATTTTTATCTCAATTTCATTGTCAGAGTTAAAAAATTATGTAGTAGCACTGTTTATTTTGAGCATTTTTAACGAATGACTAATTATATTTATTTATTACTTCAATTTCATTTTCTAGCTATGCAAATGAAGTTACATCTCTATTTATCTGTTTAAACCAACGACCAGTTTATAATTATATTTATCTCAATTTATTTAAAGTTGAAAAAAAAAACTTAGAGGTAGCCCTAACGAAGTTAAAAATGGCGTTATTTATTTTAATCATTTTTTACCGAATGATTAATTTTTTTCTCAACTTCACTCTTTGAGAGAATATTCTTCATTTAATCAGGATAAACTGTTTCATTCAGGAAGTAAAAATTGCCCAATTTTATTTTTATCATTTTCTCCGAATGATTCAATTATGATTAATTTTTATCTCAACTTCATTCTTTGAATTTTCATTTCATCAGGGTAAATCTTTTCATTCAAGAAGTTGAAAATAGAGCTATTTATTTTAATCATTTTCACCGAATAATTCATTTATGATTAATTTTTATCCCAACTTCACTCTTTGAGAGAATTTTCTTCATCATCAGGGTAAATCGTTTCATTCAAGAAGTTAAAAATGGCACTATTTATTTTAATAATTTTCACTGAATGATTCATTTATGATTAATTTTGATCTCAACTTCATTTTTTGAGAGAATTGTTTTCACCATCAGGGTAAATCGTTTCATTCAAGAAGTTAAAAAGGGCGCTATTTGTTTAAATCATTTTCACCGAATGATTCATTTATGATTAATTTTCATCTCAACTTCATTTTTTTGAGAGAATCTTCAATCTCATCAGGGGTAAATCGTTTCATTCACCTACTGAATGTAATAAATTACAAGCAATCACTCTATTTGTTTAAAGGAAAAAGAGAAAAGAAAAAAACAAAGCATCTTCAACGAAACAGGAAAAAAAAACCTATTGAAAAAGAAGCAGGTGTATTTCTTTAAAAATACCGAATTACTCTCTTCAAAATTCGTCATGGAAGGCTGAACGGCGTAATGTCATTCAGTCCGAATAACAGTGTATGTAAGAAACATGCCTGTTCTAAGTTTGTTTGTTTTATTTTTCATTCTGTTTCTTCATTTTTTTTCCATAAGAAATAGTGGTAGTTGAGAGAAAAAATGCGAGATGATTTTTTAGCTGTCATAAATAACTTACGAAGCTCTCATAAGGAAGTGATCACAGCAACGACAAATCTATTTTTTTTTATATTTTATTTCTTTTTGTTTTTTTGACCTGGACTATAGAAGCTTTATTTAAAATTGCATAAACCTTATCCCAAAAAATGATATATATTTTCCTAAATTGAAGGTTATCAATACAATAAATTTGCGAAGCGAGTCTCAAAGTTTAGACTCTTGTATAAACTTTCTTAGAAATCTATGCAGATCAGGTAGCTGAAGTAAATAAATAAATAAGTAATGCAGCGGAAGTAAATAAATAAATAAGTAATGCAGCGGAAGTAAATAAATAAGTAATTTTCAGGTAGTTTACATAGGAAGTAAAACAAATTTCGGAACAAAATTTTGTCAAAAAATCAAATTATTTCACATAATAACTAAGCAAAAAAATTTTGCTCGAAATATTTCGTCATAAATTAATTTATATTTTAATAAAACTGCATGCATTACCGAGGCTTGTTCGAGCTAAAAAGTTAATCTTAATTTCTGAAAGAATTATCAAGCGACAAAATTGATCAAACTATTCTAATTCCAAAATTTTTATGTTTTTTTTTTTTTTTTTTTTTTTAAATATTTACATCAACAATCATCTTTTTTTTCTGATGAAATAAACCTAAAAACAAAAAATTGAATAAAATAAAATCTATCAATCCATTTTAGTATTTAAAAATGTATTGTTGGAAAATTAATTATATTAATTAACAAAATCAGTTACCGTGACTTGTTCGGGCTAAAAAGTTAATCTTATTTTTCAACAGAGTTATCACGTGACAAATATAGTCAAACTGTTATAATTCCGAAATATATTAACTAACATAATTATATTAATTAACGAGATTCTTATAAGATTACTTACAAGATGTGTTGCGCTACTTTAAGAAAAATAATGTTGACCGAAAAAGTAGTAAAAGTCAGATTTAGATTTATGTTCGGGAAATAGAAACACTGTATTCAAACAAATATTTCAATACAAAAAAGCAATTAAATAAAGCGAAAAGAATAAATCGTTTTCAAAATCATTAAAAATGAGAGTTTTCATTAAAAAAAAATATTTTAAAGCAACGCACTAAAAATATGTGAATTTTGAAAAATAAATTTTTATATATCGTATTAAAAATTACAAATGCATATCATTTTATTATTAAAAAAACAATCAAAGCATTTAAAATTGTGTTAAAATACAAGAAAACTACATTCATTTTTATGATAATTTGTTTCAACAAGATTACAAATTTCTTTTAAATTAAACTTAGACTTGTTGTAAAGTCATTTTACGAAAATAATGCATCAAAATTAATACTTTAAAAGTAGAAGAAGAAAAAAACAGTTATTTCTTAACAATTTTGAAGGAATTGATTTTTCTGACTCGTTTTTTAATATTAAATTTTAAATTCCAGGTTTATTATAAAATAAGATTTCATTTAGACGCGTTTTGTTATAAATTCTAGACAAAAATTCTTAACGGTATTCTTAACTTCTTAGCAATAACGTTGTTGGAGAAGAAAATTACTTTGATGCAAAAAAACATGATTCTTAATGAGAAGACATATTAGGATAAGAAAGTTCTAAAATTGCTAAAAGAATAATTACTATAAATATAAAAATGTAAATAGTTTAAGCTAAGCTAAGTATGAGCTAAGTTTCTCTACATAGTAATTGTGCTAAGTAACAATAAGTTAATAAAATATAGAGCCGTATCGCTCATCAAATTAATTGAAATATAACTCTTTCTCGTCTACGCTTTGTACTTAACTTAGATTTATTATTTATTTATGTATTTTATTGTAACTGAGATTATGTTTTTGTTTTGTGTACCTGGCAACTTCGATGCATTATTAGTTTGTGTATGTTCTACATAGCTTAGTGCTTGCTTTTGTGTTAAGTCTTTATGTAAATATGTAGTGAAAGAATTGAAATCTTTGCGATAGAATCTCTGTGAAAGAATTTAGATTGTGTCCCTTAAGAGAATTTGTACTAGGCTGGCTTGGCTTACTCGAAATAGAATGGAAAGAACAGTTGCTAACGTGAACAAATGCCACGGTTCAACAACCAATCAGGATCGAGATACCTCACACTACGTCACTTGCAGGCATCCCTATTCTTTTTCTCAATCTAAAAAAACTATTTTTAAAAAAAAGATACAGATACGGGAAAGATACAGATTTTTTTCCTTAGAAAATTATGAATTCCTATCTTTTTTTATCACTTCAGACCAACAATTATAGAATAATCAAGTAAAATCTGTTATCAACCGATATATCTTCCCCCGTGATACCAATTGTCTAACGGTAATCAACAAAACTAGGCTAATAACGTAGGTAAAAAAAATCACTATTTTTCGCCTCGTCGAACTTTCTGTTTCATCGTCGAGAAAGAGAAAAAAGAAAGCGAAAAGAAAAGCTATTTATTCCATCTTTGGTTGTGTAATGCACGCGTATACAATATGTATAAGCTATCTTTTCTTTGATGTCCGAAAACAATAAGCGCGTTAAAGAGCTCCATCTTAAAGACGGCTTGGCCGAGTGGATTTCTTTGTTGGCTTTGTGCTTGTTATGCCGTGAGTCGTTAAGAGAAAGGAGTAAAAAACTATTTGTTGAGAGATGGTACTCGATTCTTATCTATTTGTAACAAGTAACGCGAAAGCGCTCATGGTGCACTAAATTGGGCCTTTAAACGCACGCATGCGTTGAATATGAAGTGATAAATGATTCGGATCGTTTGTCGGTCAGAGAAAGTTCGAAATTCGGATGAATATATTTCAAATCAATTTCGCAATTCTTGATTTCGAAATGAAGAATTTACTTTTACTCACTTTTTTAATAAAATCGTTTTTTACAAGCTTGTTTTAAATTTTTTTTTCTTCTATTTTATTACACAATGATTCAATTATTTCCAAAATGGTAATAGTTAAGGCACGATTTGCATAAAGAACTTTTCATGATGTTATTTTTACTGTAGCTACATTTTACTAACAAAGTATTTAATATATTATTGTATAATTGCATAACTACTACTAAAATAATGGTTAGTTGTTGTAATAAATACAGTAACTATATCCTGAGCTGTGGTGGCTCAGGGAATAGAGCGTTCGCCCTCCAATCAAGTGAACCGGACTCGAGTCCCAGGGATGACTTGTCCATTTAAATTCCGCATTCGCCTTTCCCTGTCCACAAGGCTAACGCAAAAATATCCTCAGCGGTAGACGGGTTATGGGTTACAGTCCATTAGGCTAACAGTCGGAGGTTTTCGTGGTTTTCCTCTCCATGTAACGCAAATGCGGGTTAGTTTCATCAAAAAGTCCTCCACGAAGTCAACTTTCTCTTAGTACTTGATCCAGGAGTTCCCTTGTCTTCTGGATTGGGTTCAACATTATAAGGCTACGGAGCTGAACATTAATACTCGTAAACTTAAAATTGACTCGGCTGTTCAACGACAGTAATAAAATAAAATTATAAAAGTAACTATATCTTGCTTCAACACTTTTAACATATATTTTCTAACGAATTTTGCAACCATTTTTTTAAAAATTATAATAGTTAAGGAATGATTTTTACGAAGGCTTTTAAAGTGGTATCATTTTTAACTTTTTTTCACAAAGAAAAAGAAATAATGAACCGAAATGTCATTGAACCTGAAGAAGCTTTACCAAAACCACTACAAAGTACTCGTGCTTTGTAGTGGTTTTGGTAAACCTAAGGAAGACAAACCTAAAGGTAAACCTAAGGAAGACAAAGTACTCGTGCTTTGTCTTCCTTAGGTTTACCTTTTACTTAAGGAAGGAAAACCTAGTAGAGTGTCTAAATATTTTATTAAAATATTTTAATAATACTTTATTAAAAGCAAGAAAATAATTAAATGAAAAAACAGTTATAATTTCTTAATTACCTAACCTATTATTATTTGATTGACCTAATTTTTCAAACAGCACTCCGGAATACTGGTTTTTCTAACTATTCAGTAAAAAAATATGAACTTTTTAATTTTAATATGATTCTTTTATTTGTGTTAAAATAAATGAAATTAAAGAGCTTGAATTAAATGCAACGGTTATTTTTTCAAGTATTAACACGCATTTTTAAATTATAGTGAATTATCCGTTCTGCCTGAGGCAGAAGTACTGCCAATAACACGTAACATTTATCAGACACATATCTAGCTATATTTCATATATATATATTGTATTTGAGTTGAGATTAAACATGATAAAATATTTAAAAAATGCAGTACATTTTGTACAAAATTATTAACACACATTATTGTTTTGCATGTTTAAGAGTTTTTAAAATTCAAAGAAACATATGCACAAAAAAAATTAACCTTTAAGTTCAAAATTCAATGCACAAGCATTCGTAGCGTATGTCGTACGTTTAAAATATTTTATTAATTCCATATTTAAAAAAATTAAAATGTGAAATAGTGCTCTGATAATTGATATTATGTTTACAATAAAACTATTAAACAATATTGATTTTACAATAAAACATTAATGTTTTTACTAAGACTTTTCTTCGATGAAATATTAATTCTACTATGTGGCAGAAAGCATGCGATATTATTAAATAACGTAAGATAAAGTATGCCATAAGTTTAACAAATGATAAATAATTACTATTAGAAAATATTTTCACTTTATATGTAAAATGTTTAGTTTTATTTTCAGATATTTAAAAAGAAGTTTTCTCTTTTGATAATATAATTCATAGGAACTCAAAAGAAAAATATTTATTTAGAAAATGCTAGAATATGTATTAGGAAAAAAATTTAAAAAAATATTAATATAAAAATTTATAATTACTTTCTAAAGTTAAAGTATTAAATTTTAATTAAATTTTATTTGATTAAACATTATTTGATTAAATATTTGATTAAAATCTTAGATAATCTTCTGCACTTCTTTAAATGAGTTGAGCTTAATATATAAGTTAAAACCTGTTTATAAAGTTGAGTTTAATGTTGTACTATGGTTTCTTGAGTTTAATATTTTAAATATTGTTTCTAACTTTTGACTCTGATTGTTCCTGTTTATAATTTAATTTCTCTTTACTTTCCGTTGTGAAACTTTTTTATGAGGACAATAAGAGAAAAATACCGAGTAAACAGAGCAAACTCGTTGAATTCAGAGAGAATCGATTGCAATAAAAGGTATTGTAAAATTTTATACATATTGTAAATGCTAATTAAATAGGTTTAATGCAATACACGTATACATAGTATTTAAAGAAACGAAAATCCTCAGTAGTGCCTCATTCCTTTTCCTCATTGCTTTTAAGTTTTATTGTAAATGTAAATTCGCTAGTTCGTGCAATTTATTAATTTGCTATCTTACAATTAAAATATAAACTTTCTGATGATACTGATAAGTTATTGAAATAAATTTTTCTACACAATTTAATTCTGAATGAAATTTTGTGTTTCATATTGGAGGGATATTTCGAATAGATGTAATTTAAAATAGATATTGCGTAGGACTTTGGATCGATCTAATCCAAAATAGAGAGTATTTGCGACTTGGATAGATCCATTTCAAGATATATATGATTCAAAACATAGAATAGATCTAATTCATATATTTAAAGACATGATACAGATACATAATTTAAAAAATATATACAATATTTGTTATGCTTAAGCATTTCTAAGACAGTATCATTGCTTATAACCACAAAAACTTTTTAAAAAAATTATCTTTCTGAGAATATAGGTTTACTAATGTTAGAAAGTTTGATACTTGGATTTATTCATTTGGCATAATATTTATAATACCATATCTGTGATTCATATGTTCTATAATCATTGATTCATCTTTATGATTCTCTTATTCTATGACCATTCTCTTATTCCATCTTATAATAGACAAAATAAGTTCCGCAATTTATGTTCTCCTTTTTTACTGAATTCATATAACTAATATTATAAATGATTTTAAATAATATATAAAACTTTGAGTCTATGTTAGCAAGAATATTCGTTCAGTATAGGGCTATTTTTATTCAAAAACAATTTATAAAATTCATATTAAATCATAATTTAAATAATATCTTTGTCTTTAAGATATTAGTTTTAAGATTAATAAGTAAATTGTAAATATAGATTTAACTAAATTTTAATTGAAACTCACATTTATAAAAACAAATAGTTATTTTTTGTGAAAAGTTTTATTTAAGTAAATCAAGGAAAAAGTTTTATAAAAAATGTGAACTGATTTAAAGGTTTTCCCATGCTATCGTTGCGTATCATATTAAATACAAAATATTTCAAAGTCATAAAACTTTAATGTTTTTACGCATCTTACTGTCGTATGCTAATCTTTATTACGGATCTATAATATTGGATTACGGTTTGAGCTTACGGTTAGGTACGGAACAAGTGTAAAATCTTAATTATTTTTAAACTTCTTGTAACTCTGTCATATACTAATCGTTCCAATGGAACAGTATTTTCTAAAATATTCATAACAGGTTAATATTGTTACACATTTTCAAAAAAATTTCTGGTTAATTTGGTGAAATTTAATATCTCTACAGACTTATAAATTTAATAGACGTTTTCTTTAATTTATTTATAACTCTTTCTTATAATTTGTTCTTTGTAATTTAAAATTTTAACTGAATATCATGAAAGTATACTTCTTGCAAAAACGAATTTAGATTTAGGTTACTAATTTTAATTTTTAAGTCTATTTTCTTGTAATTTTTTAATTTTTAGCCAATATTACAAAATTGAAGCATAAATTTCAGTATATTATGAATGAGTACATTTTGATACATAAAACCATTTCAAAGGGAGCTTTTCGTAACTTATTATAATTGAATTAATTTTTATTTTAAATTCTTGTTTACGTTTTTAATTTTGAAATGCACAATTTTACACATAGTATAAAATAATTAAGTGACTTTCAGACAATAAAATTAAATAGTTTTCAACTTTGAAAATTAATTCCGGATTATTTTACCTTTATTTAAAACTGCTTTTTTGATAAATAAGCAAGGTATTTATTAACTTTAACTATAGAGGGATTATTTAAATTTTTTATTACCTGTAGGCTAAGTATTGACGTAATGCCACTTATAATTTAACAATAAAATGAAAAGTTTTAAAAAAAATTAAATGATTTTGCATTTTGGTGAAGAATTTAACATTTGTCTACTTGGTTACTTTTTTGTTAACATTCAAAATATAGATACATATCAATAAATTTGACACTTCCACCCAAAACACTATTCAAATCTGAGATACATAGTGTCTGAGATTAATTTCAGAAATCTGTTTACAGTGTTATGTTTGTAACTTCAAAATCAAATTTTTAAAGCTCTTTATTTTACAATATCATATGCAATGTTTAAAAAATATATCGGTGTAATTTTTTTTTTCAAATAAAAAAAAAGAAATGTACACATAGTGCAAAGCGACGAACATTTAGAAGTTTTTATCTATTAAATTCGTTAGATTTCCATTAGAA
The DNA here is from genome assembly GCF_043381705.1 of Parasteatoda tepidariorum. Classification (NCBI taxonomy): domain Eukaryota; kingdom Metazoa; phylum Arthropoda; class Arachnida; order Araneae; family Theridiidae; genus Parasteatoda; species Parasteatoda tepidariorum. The sequence continues at coordinate 9,517,571 of NC_092210.1, forward strand.
GAACATAATTTTCTGATTGCAATGGTACAATCAGTGTACGACGATAAAGAAACAATTCTTTTCAAATATTTCTTTTAAATATATTTCTAAATGCGTCAAAGGAAAGATGGAGTCGATAAGCGAAAAATCTTGAAAAGTATGAAGAATATAATGCTTATTAAAGAAGAAAAATATTTCTAGAGTTGTTTAAGAATTTCTACATTATTCTATTTCATTAAGATTATTCATTATTCTATTTCATTTAATTAAAAGAAAAAAATGAGTTAGATTATACTTTTTTTGAAATATCTATTTCAAATTATTTTGTATAACTGTGTATAACAATAAAGAAAATGTAGTAATGAGGAATTTATTTAAACTCAGCTTCCAATGTATTGAATAACACTTAAAAAAAAAATTTTTTTTAAATATCTTTACATATATATTGTCTTTAATTGGCTTCACTCTAGTAGGTCAGAACTTTTAATTACAATGAAAAATTACAAGAAAAGTAAGAAATTCGTTAATCTTTTTGAATAATTTAATGGCATATGAATAGTTTATTTTTTTGAGTCCAGTGAATTTTATTTCATCTCCAAAATGTGAACTAAGTACGATTTAAAAATATTCTACATTATGAAGAGAAAAAACACCAATTTTTATAGGTACTAATTTTTTACTAATAGGTACTAATTTATACTAATATGTACTAATTTAGAATTTCGAAAAATTAATATTGGTACACTAATTATTAGGTACAAATTTATTTAAATAAAAAGTTATTTTTAGGTACTAATTACAAAACTTAAAAAAGTTAATCAAGCTTAATAAATATTTTTTTTTAAGAAAAAAGAAGGTTCTAACCACATTAATGAGTTTTTTTAAAAATTTTCTTAAAAAGTAAAAGTAATTTTTTTTGCTAATATTTAAGACAAAAGGATATAGAAACAACATTTAAAAAAAATCTGTTTAGATATTAAGTTTTTTAAGAATTAAAAACCATACAATAAAAAAAAATATTTACCAAATTAGTCTTCTTGTTTATAATTCCAAATCGAGTCACTTTCACTAACAAATAAGTTTTTTTTTGTTTGTTTATAGTCACAAAGTTCAAGATAAGTTTTAAATATCCTATAGAGAGTCCTTCGAATTTTCTTCACAATGAAGTTCAAACGATAAATGATTGACTAAAATTTTACAAGAACAAAAAGAAGTCCAAACGACATAATTAGAAAATCACAGCAGCCAGGGAGGACAACCGTCCGATAGCCAAGAGATCAAGTACAAGACTGACTTCCGATGGACAATCCACGAGGTCCCTTGTTGTTCCACCAACACTCTCTCTCATCGTTTGAAAAGAATAATAAGGGTGGGGGAGAGAGCAAAGAGAACAAACTCTCACTTCAACATCGTGAATGCTATGCAACAGGTAGCAAGCAACAGCGCGTGGTTGCTATGTCTGTTCTGACCGTCGATCCAACTACGGGGCCCCGGGGGCAATTACTCAGATCGCTCCATATCGCTGGTTCGTTCGGGCAGTGGTGTCCCACTTTTGGGGGACTCCTCCCTCCCTGTTTTTTCTTTCTTTCTAGTTTTGATGAAGGTAAGAGTAAGGTAAGGTACACACACTCGACGACGGTGATTGCTTTTCCTGCATCGCTTTCTCTCGCTTTTCTTTTTCGCGGGTGATTCACTCTCGTAATGCGAGTCAGGCACGCTCACGTAATCGGACACTTCCATTTATTTATTTATTTTTCAAACAAGGGAATTCGATTTTTTTTTTAAATTAAAATTAGCAGTGTTTAACTCTGACTCTTTACTTTTTTTTCTTCATTTTATATATTATATTAATTATATACTTTCAATGGTAATCGCAAAAGATTTTTCATCGATTTAGTAATGTATTTTGAAGAAGATCCCAGAAGATTTTTTCCCGTGTAGTACTAATATGATGTTTCAGTGGGTATCGCAAAAGATTTTTTTCCTTGATGTAATAATACGATATTTTAATGAAGATCGTAAAAGATTTTTTTCCGCTATGTACTAATATGATATTTCAATGATGTTCACAAAAGATTTTTCCGTTATAAACTCATATGATATTTCAATGATGATAGCAAAAGTTTTTTCATCGACTTAGTAATATATTTTAAAGGAGATCGCTAAAGATTTTTTCCCGTGTAGTACTAGTATGATATTTCAACGATGATCACAAAAGATTTTTTCGCGATGTCCTAATATAATATTTCAATGAAGATCACAAAAGATTTTTTTTTCGCGATGTACTAATATGATATTTCAATAGAGATCGCAAAAGATTTTCTTCGTGATAAACTAATGATATTTCAATAGGGATTGCAAAACATTTTTTCCGTGATGTACTAATATGATATTTCAATAGTGATCCTGTAAGATTTTTTGACATTGTACTTACAAAACATTTCAATATTATTCGCGTAAAAAAAATTCCGAAGCGTACTTAAATAATAATTTAATGGTGATTATCTAAGATCTTTTTTTTATCGCACCGTGCTTAATTCGCACCATCACCATTGAATTATATTATACAAAAACTTTTTCGTGGTTGATTCATTCTTCTAATAAGATTCAGGTACACACACATAACATGAGACTTCTATTATTTTTCTTTCAAACAGGAGAATTCAAATTCATTAAAAAATTAAAATAAGTAGCGTTTAAATCAGATTCCTTTTTTGAGCAATATACTTGTATAATATTTCAATGGTGATCGAAAAAAGGTTTCTTCTGATATGTACTAATGTAATGTATCAATGATGATCTTGTTAGATTTTTTAGTATTGTACTTACATAATATTTTAAATGTATTCGTATAAAACAGAGCTTTGTAAAATGCATCGTAAAACCTAAGTGTATCCTTATCACGATTTTGTATACGCTATCAACATTGTGTATAATATACTTTATATTGTACAAACATTTTTTCACTACAAACATGCAAATTTCAAAAATGGAGCAAATTATAACAGTATCACAACAGTTATCACGTTAACGCATCAAATAAAAAATATATATTCTGAAATAAAATGTATAATATTTCTATCGCAAAATAAGTTGTATACAATAGATAATATATGACAGAAATTTAATTCCCATAGACATACGAAATTTTAGACATTTTTGTTTAAACAAATTTAATTAATTTTTTTAAGAAAAAAAAAATTTAAAATTAGACACGTTTTTTCCCCACACTATATCTGAATTATTTAAGTGGTGTTTTGTATTTATATCTTATTCTGTCAGACTCAGACAAGTCTGACAGATCTCAATTAAGACTCAGACAAGTTCACATAATTTGGCGTTTTTATTTTATTTTACTTTTTAGAAAGCAATTACTACTCAGTTAATCTAGAAAGCAAAATATTATGCCATTCTTTAATTTTGTTTTATAACTGGCGTAGAACAGCCAATTTTGAGTTTACGTCTACGAATGTTCAACTCCCTATCCTTGTAATTTCAAACCCACTCAGAAGACAAGGGAACTCCAGGATCAAATATTGGGTCCTCGGGGAGCACTTTTTTATTGAACTTACTCGCATTTGCCTTACAGGGTGAGGAAAACCACGAAAACCTCCCATGGTTTCCCTGACGGCAAGGGGACTCTAACCTATGATCCGTCCACCACTGAGAACATTTTACGTCAGCACTGTGGTCTGTGCGAGCCGAATGCGAAATTCGTATCAAGCGAGCACTCTGTCCCTTAAACCACCCCGGTTGCGGTTTCAGATTCAAAAAGAGTTGGAGAGTGGTGTGTGGATATCAGGGGATTAATACTGCAATCTCCTTCTCCAATCTGAGTTATTGTAAGTGCGTGTATGTGACAGTATTGACTTCTGTTTATTATAATTTACGATGGATCTAAGAAATCACATTCTTTTGTGATACGGTGTTAAGTATTACATGTATATTTAAGTTAAAGATAACATTGATTCAAAAACACTCGAAATAATACAATGGACACTAAATATTTAGGAGCAATTCTTAAAAAACTAAGGGGTTAAATGACAGTAATATGTTAAGAACAAAAATTTTTCCCCTAAAGATAACTCAAAAGGATTTACCCAAGCATTTTATAAACAGCATTTTGTAAGCATTTGTAAGTAGGTTTTTGTACAGTACCTCCTTACAGTATTCGTCCACAAACCTTCCAAAAGCGTTTTTTGCAAGGCTTCCTTTCTCCAAGCTGGCTGAACTCATTACTCGATTTATTCTCCGATTGACTTACAAATTTAAATTGTATATTAGAAATTATGTTCTTTACATTTGCTGTATAAAATAACTAATTCTAAATTTATCTGGGTGTTTAAAAATATGAGTTTTTTTTTTTTTTTTTTTTTTTTTTTTTTTTTTTTTGTTAACAACTTTTGCTGAACTTGTTTAGTAAATTTGAATGTTTTTAACAAAGTTAGTTTCACTGAAATTGCTATATTGAAGGAAAGCTATTCGCATATTTAATAAAAAAAGAAAAATTTCTATCCTAACTCAAAAAGTCCAAGTGCTGTTAGTTCTGTTGTACATCTTTCAAAAAAAATAGCCGTGGTCACTTATATGCAGCAAATGCTATGGTCATCTTTCTATACAAATTAAATGGTCACCCTTTTCATTTGTATAGCTTTGGAAAGATTATAGTTTACTCTTCATTGGTTGAAAAAAAATTTTTTCCAGTGTTTTGATTTGTTCCTTAGTCTCTCTGAAGAAATTTCCAAAATATGCTTATTTTTTATGCCACCATTTACTTAAGTGCTGAATAAATTAAAGCACAAAAAAGAAATTCAGCACGCCTATTTTAAAATATAATCTGTAATAATTTAAAACTTCAAAAGACCAATTTCGAGCATCTTTCATTTAGTTGTAAATAGGTATTTTATCAATGACATCTTTAATAACCATTTAGAATAAGGGTTATTCCCCAGCTCTTCCTCTCCAAAATTTCGTCAAATCGCTTGTTTGTCCGCCCACAAAACATTTCTACAAACGCGCATCAGATCAAAATCAATCGTTTGTTCTTCTTTCCTATCGAAATTTCCTTCCAAAACTAGTGACTCTCCCTGTCCCGAGGCAAGGGCGTCATCGAAGAAACACACCTGACGAAACTTTCTTTTTTTCTATTCAAACGAGGAAGAAGATTCGTTCGAAGAGAAGAACTCTTTCATCTTCTTTGACTTCCTTCATTAACCCGCGAGCTGCAATATCATCGATTTCTTGCTTTGTGCCTCGCAGCACTTTCCCTTTTTGAATTCACTCAATAAAATCACTCACAAAAGCGAATAATAATTGAGAAAGATGTGATATATATCGAGCTGATTGTGGCTAAATATAAAATTTAGAGCATTCCGTTTAAGTTTTTGGTAACTGCCTCCCTATTTCCTTTAAATAATTCATTTGGAAAGATATCTTTTGATCGAAATTTAAAAAAAGGATCGTCTTCAAAATAAACGAAATTAATACTTTTAGTATAATTGGTTTTGTAACCTATTTTCTAGAGTTCGAAATATCAATAAATTGATTTTGAATTTTGACACATTTTGCGTTTGAAAACATTAATGAAAACAATACCTCGTTTATTTTTTTTTCGTCCATACTTTTTTCATAAATTTAAAATTTATTTTTTAAGAAACTTGCTACATAAAGTTGATGATACGTATTGAATTAGGTTTCTAGCATCCAAAAATAATTAAATTACTGGTATTAATCAAACGGCCGTGCTACCCAACCGCCAAACTTTAAACCAACAACTCGAAGACATAATACTAGAGCTGTGGTAGCTCAGAGGACAGAGCATTCATCTTCCAATGTCGTGAACTGGGTTCGAATCCCACCGATGTCTGGCTCTTACGAATCCTGCACCCGGCTCGCACCAACCACAGTGCTGACGCAAAATATCCTCAGGGATGGACGGATCATGAGTTAGAGTCCCCTCGCCGTCGTGCTAACCGTGGGAGGTTTTCATGCGTGTTAGTTCCATCAAAAAGTCCTCCATTAAGGCAAAATTTCTCTCAATACTTTATCAAGGAGTTCCCTTGTCTTCTGGATAGGGTTCAAAATTACAAGGCTACGGAATTGAACATTAGTAGTCGTGAGCCCAAAATGGGGTCGGCTGTTCGAACATGAGGAAAGAAGACATAATATTAAACTGGATTCTGGACTACTAAAACACCATCGGAGAAAATGCACCATCATGGGGATATGAATCCTGATCCAAGCCGTAGAATGAAAAGAATAAACCCACCACATCAACTTAAACGTATCTGAAATTAAGTTAAAATATTATTCAATCTTATATTTGGCATGGTCACACCCGTTAATAAGATCTGCAAATTCTAGAACATTAGTGGTGGTCAGACAATGATAGTTAAACTTTCCATTCAAAAAACTTGTAATTTAAAATTCGAACAGTGATACTAAATAAGTAGCGAAAGTGTTAGATGGGATGTTTTCTAATAGAAGTTGGGCGTTGGTGCCATCATCTTGGGGCAAATTGGGAGTTGTCCAGTGGTTGCGAGGGGGCCACACCCTGCCCTCTCCTCGATGACCTATATGATAGACAACTTCGGCCCCGTCTTGACTCCCAACTATATACCTATCTTGCTACTTATACAGATATCGCTGACAACTCTAAAAAAATGAATAATATTACCTACTTCATTATATAATTCATAGTTAGAACACGAAAATTACGTTAAACTACAAATTACTCCCCTGATTTAACATATTTAATTTAAATCATCTAGAAATTTTTTTTGACAAAGCTTTACAATGGCTTACAGTCAAAAGTTTTGATATTGAATTATTTTGTTTTCTTTTTGTTGTTGAAAAACGTTTTTTTATAATGATGCTTAATGTAAAATTTTCATTCAATATAAATAAAACAAATTGGTAAATTAAATCAAAAATTTAATATATTTTTGTTCACCAAATATCTCTTTTTCCTTTTGTCTACAAAACATCATGTTTAAAAGTTTAAAAATTATTTAAAGTGTTTTTTCTTAAATTTCATTTATTTATTGAAAGAAACAAAGACACAGAAAACGTCCAAAAATATGCTTCGAACTCTCTTGAAAATGAAGTTCCGAAACTCTTTACTCCTGTAACAACATTTAGGAAGAGTTATTACTTAAATTGGTCATTGCATTGTTACATTGTTCAGGAAGTGTTATTACTTACATTGTTCACCAAAGTTTGAATGCGAAGCATTCAATTTTCAAAGATTTTAAATTTTAAGACTATTTTAAAATGTCTCTCAATTTTTTTTAGACTTTTTAGAAAGCAGCACAGCCGCACAAAAACACGTTTAAAAGTTCCAAAAGTTTTGTTGAGAAGTACTCGAAACAAGAAAGTAGTTTAATTACTTATAGATTCTGATTCATCAAAGTTCTGCAGTTAATTTTCAGACCAAAACATCAATCTTTTTACACTTCTTGGATTTAAAACTATTTTAAAACGTCTCTCTAAAATTTACGTACTTTAAATTTCACAACAGCACATAAAAATTTAAATTGCATTTTGGACACTCTTAAAAGTTTGTTCAGAAGTTCTTCTCTTTAAGCAACAGAGAAGTTTGATTGCTTATAGGTCCTAGTTTACTAACTAAAGTTCTATGCTTAATTCTGAGACCTAAGTATCCATTTTTTTTGAATGCTTGAAATTTAAAACTATTTCAAAACGCTTCTATAAAAATTGTATACTTTTTAATTTGTAAAAACAACACATAAAAGCGTTAATACTTTCTCAAAATTTTCCTCAAGCAGCTCTTGTCACTTTAAAAAACAGAGCAGTTGGTTGACTTATAGAGCCTCATTCACCAAACTTCTACACTTCTGTGACCCAAACATCATTTATTTTTAAAATATTTAGATTTTGGAAAATGTCTGGCAGGAAATTTGTGAACCGATTTTGTTATGGTACACACAAAACCCAAAAGTTTTTATACCAGACCCTCCTCAAACTTCCATTCCAAACACTATCCAAGCAACACCCAACGAGAGTTGTTTCATTGCTTATAGATTTTGGAAAAAAGTTCTTTCACCAAAGAACTTTTCACCAAAGTTCTACATTTGATTTTGATCAAGATAATGAAATAATTGTTTTCTTTTTTTAATCCCTTTCATTCCCTGACAGTACCCAATTTGAAAGTTGTCTACAGAACCAGTGTCTGTTCCCACGGACAATCCAATCAGGCGTGTTGCACGTTTTCATAACTCTGTGAGAACAGAAAAATATTTTTCAATAGGTAATCTTAATAGTATCCGCACGAAGACTCCAGCGTGCCGGCGTCCTCCTATTAAAATCAGAGTATCAATAATTTCAAAAAATAACAATAGTGTTGATTTTTGAATCTTGATCATCGCCTTTTGTAGAATTAAGCGTCCGTGATATCGATATCCTTTTTCGTTCTGAGGATGGGAAAGATGGCTTCGTGACTCAATGAAACAATTGGTTGGAATTTTTTTTTCTACCGTCTGATTTCTTCTTCTGTGCCAAGAACATTGTAATAAAGTTTTATTGAATTGAGTGAATTGGAATGCAAGGCATTCTATGCGTTGCTAAGTTTTCTATTCCAATGCTTGTTGCAATAATTCAGGGATGTCCTAATAACTTTTCGAGTTTGAGGTATAATAGATTACTAGAGGACTCTGCCCTCTTGCTTATTTCGCTTACCAATCACAACGATTGTTACAAACTATCTTTTCTTTTTTTTTGCTTCTTAACGATAAAAAGAGTTTTCTTTTTTCTCTTTTTGATGATAAACAGAGTTTTCATTTTTTGTTTCTTAACGATAGAGAGTTTTCCTTTTTTTGTTTCTTGACGATAGGCAGAGTTTTTATTTTTTGTTTCTTGATGATAAGCAGAATCTTTCCTTTTTTGTTTCATCAGTATAAAAAGAATTTCTATTTTTTGTTTCTTGATGACAGAAATTTTTTTTTTATTCTTAACAATAAAGAAGAGTTTTCTTTTCTTTTTTTTTCTTAACGATGAAGAGTTTTCCTTTTTTTGTTTCTTGACGATAAACAGATTTTTCCCTTTTTGTTTCGTGATGATAAACACAGTTTCTATTTTTGTTTCTTGATGACAGACATTTTTTTTCTCTTTTGGTTCTTGACGATAAAAAGAGTTTTCAATTTTTTGTTTCTTGACAACAGTCTTACCTTCTTTTATTCTTAACAATAGAAAAAAAATTTTTTTTGTTTCTTAGCGATAAAAAATTTTCCCTTTTTGTTTCTTGGCGATAAAAAGAGTTTTTCCTTTTTTTGAATCTGGATGATAAGCAGAGTTTTCCCTTTTTTTTTGTTTCTTGATGATAAAAAAAGAGTTTTCTCTCTTTTTTTTTTTCTTTTTCGTTTTTTTTATTTTTTGATAATATAAGCCTAGACTTCCCACGATAAATAGATTTTTACATCAAGATTTAAAATTATTCAGTTGAAGGAACGAAAATAGTTTTATTGTGTTAATACAGATTTGATTTATTAGATTCAGTTTCCAATTCTTCCTTCGGGATAACATTTAACCGTATTATTTTGCTCGGTTAACATTTCTAAAACTCAATCTAAAATTTTATCTTTTATTTTCTTATTTATTTTTGGACTGGCTCGATAAAAGGTTTTAGCCAAACCAATTAATTCATTCTGGTTATTTCCTACCAATATTCCACAGTTCTTTATTCATTGTTTTAACTGCATAAGTTGACTGGACACAGTTGTACCCAAAGCATACAATAAAAGTAAAAATAATTCGGTCGAAATTCCTACTGACTTTAAAAGGACGACTAATATTATTGCCCCTTTTTATTAAACAAACTTGTATTGACATAAGGCACGGAGGGAAAAAAATTAACCTGCTAAATTTGAGCTCTCTATCTCGTCAGAAAGCAGTAGAAATTTCAATTTAAAAACAAAAGCGCGTCAATAGCAAGCGAGGCATTTTGAACGAATCATTAATTATAACAATAACAAATAACTTGAAAAATATATTAAACCATAACATAAACATTCATTATTCTATTACCAAACAAAACAAACGGGGAAGTATCGGTAAAAAAAGAGGGTAATAAACGTTTAACTATTTCCGAGATAAATACTTATATTTCACACTCACGTATTCCCGAAAGTTCAAATCGACTAAGGATTAGTTATAAGTATCATCAATCTTGAGTCTAGACAAGATTTGGCCCTTAATAGGAGAATATTCCTTTGATGATGATTATCCATCCAGTGTCAGTCAAAATTTCAGAAATCCTTTCACCCACGCAAAAATTAATGGGCGTTGAACGAAATTTTGTTTAATACGGTTGAAATAGGCGGAATACATGTGTCAACAAAAAAGGCAGGGTATTATGATGCATGATGCCCGTTTCAATATCCAATGAAGACCTCTCTTAAGAGGAAGAAACAATAAAGTGAAAACATGAGGTGCATTTAACATCTACTTAAACATCTTTATTCTCATTTGCTAAATGAAAACCCTCGTTTTTACTTCTTTTGTAAATATAGGTTTGCTATTAATACTCCTTTTAAGATAATGTGGTTAGAAGCGAGCATGCTAAAAAAGAACATTTTAATCGTTATGAAAGTTTTAGTAATTACATCAGAAATAAATAGTTTCTTTATTTTTCGAGTTATTTAACATGGAAAATAGAGATAAATTTAAAGTTCTCGAGCAGTATATGTCCTTAGGTTTCACTTAAAAAAAATTTCATGTGTTTCTTTTACTTGCAAAATGTTTCGGAACGAAAAACTTTAAATCATAAAAACACGATTCCCAGTAGATTAACGAAATCAAATATCACTGACTACGGTCAGTGAGATGGTAGGTGCCCACTTTGATCAGATTGCGTAGGAACCGAGGGTACAAGTTATCGGTCCTCGTTTAACTGTTCTATCGTAAAGTGCTTGACTTCGCGTGCAGGTCCTCAGGTTACCAAAGCGAGTGAGATATTGACTCTGCAGGGGATCAACTGGGATGGCGTGTCTTCGAATTATCCTTAAAGATGTTTCCCAGACCGTCGCCAATAGCTAATTGTACCTAGATTCAAATCCCAGCGATGGCTGGTCGATTCGATTATAGTACTGTCGTAAAATATCCTTAGTGGTAAGCGGATGGGTTAGAGTCTCCTTGCCGTCAAGCAACAGCAGGAGGATTTCGTGTTTTTCCTATCCATGGAAAGCAAATGAGGGTTAGTTCCATCAAAAAAAATCCTCCACGAAGGCAAATTTTCCCCAATACTTTATTCAGGAGTTCCCTTGTTTTCTGGATTGGGTTCAAAACTACAAGGCTACGGAGTTGAACATTGGTAGTCGTGAACTCAAAAATTGTGTCGACTGTTCAACAGCAGTTATAAAATAAAATAAAATAGCTAGTTGCGCTGCTCTTGAGTGACGTAAATAAACTGAAACAACAACTAAAAAAATAATTACNTAAAAGAATGAACGCAAAACGCAAAAGGAAAAATGGTTCTCCAGTGCTGACTTCTCTTTTCGACCCCACGCCAACCATTACTGTTATCCACATTTTTCAAAGCAACGCCTTTCATTCGTTTCTTTTTTTATTTTCTGAAATTATTAGCAGATGGCCGCACGAACATTCAAATCTTAGGAGGTTAAAAACTTCCTATTGACTACTAATAGTTAAGGAAGTTTGTGGGAAGCATAATGCCCTTATGAAGGGTTAAAAAATGACCTAATTGCAAACTGTTGCTAATTACTATTACTAACCTGTAATGATCTGGGAATTCGATGTCACAGGCGTAACACCTGAGATGAGACAATTCATCCCCATCTTCCTGTTTTGGGATGAGAGGAGGAGGGATGATTCCAGAATTCTCTGATCCATCTTCTTTTTGATACTCTTTTCTTTCATCGGAACCTACAACATTCAATGAATATTTATTTATATAAGCTGTATAGGCAAATTAATAAATAATAGTTAGCAATTTGTTAGTTAGCAATTAATTGGACCTACATTAGTTAGGAATTTATTTATATAGGCTGTCATATAGGTCTACTGATGAAGACCTACAATAGTTAAAAATTTATTTACTTAAACTGCTATATAGGCCTATTAATGAAGACCGACACTAGTTAGCAATTTCTTTACTTGGGCTGTTACATGGGTCTATTAATGAAGACCGATAATAATCATTAATAGAAGACCAAGAGGGAAACTGATTTCTTAACTTAAAATACCATCTTTTTTTGCTAAATTTAAAGTCTACCTCTGTAATGGTTTTCGATTGAAGAATTGATTTAAAGAGTTTAGATTTGATCGAAATTCAATGATGTGAATTCGAGTTTTAACAGTAATTGGTTTTTATTGTTTTAGTTCATTGCTTTCAGATTGTTAATCAAAATATGTATCCATTTAGTTCAGTTTTACTTCGTTTGATTATTTCGTTCTTTTTATTTATTTTCAGAAAAACTTATTAAACTATGAACCATAATCCTCTAAATTTGTAGCGACCATGGTATTCGATTGAAAAATGTTTCTTTTCAAGTTGAACCACAGTTTCGAAGATCACGTTTAGGTTCACTTTGTGTTCACGTTCAAGTGGGTGTTTTCAAGTTGAACAACAGCTTCGTTGTTCACGTTTAAGTTCACGTTGGTGCTCAAGTTCAAGTTGGTGTTTTAAAGTTGAAACAAAGCATACGATACTATGATTCAACTTAGTATTATATTCAGATTACGACAAATTCAGGAGATATTATGGATTTTTATTACACATCTTAATTTCAAATATTTATAATCTTAATATGGCTAAAATTTCCAACAAAGAACCAAAGAAGAAGAGCAAAACGAGTAATTAAAGTAATCGGAATAAAAGGAATCTTTTCTTTTGTATTGTAGTTTCTCCGAATCAGAGATTCCTATTAAATTTGTAATTAGTGTTCAAATTATTGTTCTAAATATACAGTGATATTTTCATTATAATCTTTCGAATCAATCAATTTAAATTTGTCATATTAAGTAAGGTGGTTTTGTAACAAAGAATCGAAACAATTATTATTCGAATCATTTGATTTAAATCAAGTAGAGTCAACATATTTAAATTAATAGATTGGCCATTTTCAAATTAGATGAAATCAATGTATATTCTAAATTTAAATCAATGAATAAATCAAAATTAAGTTTAAATCAATATATTATAATTATTAACGCAAGCAATGTGCTTTCATTTAATGAATTCATTTTACGTATACACTTATTTTTTTGGATTTTTAATTTGTGATAAATTTTCAAAGAAAAAACGTGTTCTCGACATTTTCAAAAATTAACTTTTAATCGAAAATATACCGTAAAAACATCCATAAATTATTTACTCTTTTTAAAACCAATTTATTTAAGAATCTAGAACAATAAATATAAATAGACAGCATATCCTTCACTCGAAGAAACGTCACTGAAAATATTTTTACATTTATATCGTCGTATAATAATAAAAACGCTGTTTTATTTACCACCGTATAATTTTTTAAAAAACATCGAACTAAGCATACGACAAAATATGAAATAAAGTATTCTTTTAGGGTTTCTTTTGAAATTAGAGTTGAGGCGTATGTTCGTAATCTACTTAAAAAAGAATTAATCTCCATTCATTAGTCAGTTGTAACAAATCGCTAAAAGGACAATTAGCTCACTTGTCATTTTTGACTCCTTTTTCATGCTTCTAGTTATCTATATTTTGTCGCTCTAAGCGGTTGCACGGAAGAATTCGCTATTTGATATGCAGGAAGAAAGAGATGGCTTTTAAATTGCGCTTACGGGTAAATGTCTCTTAAATTAAATAATGATCGGAAAATCAAACCATTTTATGTCAATTTCGTGATCAGAATTCAAGCTGTGAACTATTATTAGAATATAATTTTTAAGAAAAATTTTCACAAGTGGAATTTTTAAACTGAATTATTTTATCTTCTAGATCAGCCTTTTCACTTTAGATCATACATTCTTGAAGACGAGTAGTTGTTACTGTGAATGATTAAAATTTGTGGTTGACTTCCACCGGTGAATGTCGACAATCACGTAGTTGCTTTGGTAAATGTCCGAAATATATACTAGGTCTAGTTAAGTGCCACTGCCAGGTAGGCATTTGTCCGGTATACCCTACATTGATGGTTTTTTTTTAGGTTCAGTGCCACTGCCCGGTGTACATTTGCCTAGTATACCCTCCACTGATGTTTTTTTCAAAGTTAAGTGCCCGTACTCAGTATGCATTTAACCAGTGCTCCGAATACTGATCTTTCTCCTAATCTATCGTCAGCAGATATTAAAATATCGAATAAATATAATATCGACGAATAAATTAATATCAAATCGGATACAACAAATGTTTCGGACATTCACCGAAGTGACTATGTGATTGTTGACATTCACTGGTGAAAGTTCACATTCTCTTGATTTTGGTCAATCACGGTAACAGAGTCATAAAATATACAAAATATACTAACTATAGATGGGTAATTATGTGCCTTTAAGGCCATTTTTTAAATAATCTATTGTGAAAATGTTTTTGGAATTGCGATTCATTTAGATCAAAATTAATTTAATTTTTAAGATAATATTTTTTTGGTGGGAATGTAGACAAAATTTTCAAAAAAATGTTTCTTACTGTAATGACTTTTCCATAAACTTGAACATCCGTACTTACAAATAACCGCATTTATAAATATTTTATAAATATTGTGTTCTTAACTACAAGCAAAAGCGATGAGAAATGATTAAAAGAATGAACGCAAAACGCAAAAGGAAAAATGGTTCTCCAGTGCTGACTTCTCTTTTCGACCCCACGCCAACCATTACTGTTATCCACATTTTTCAAAGCAACGCCTTTCATTCGTTTCTTTTTTTATTTTCTGAAATTATTAGCAGATGGCCGCACGAACATTCAAATCTTAGGAGGTTAAAAACTTCCTATTGACTACTAATAGTTAAGGAAGTTTGTGGGAAGCATAATGCCCTTATGAAGGGTTAAAAAATGACCTAATTGCAAACTGTTGCTAATTACTATTACTAACCTGTAATGATCTGGGAATTCGATGTCACAGGCGTAACACCTGAGATGAGACAATTCATCCCCATCTTCCTGTTTTGGGATGAGAGGAGGAGGGATGATTCCAGAATTCTCTGATCCATCTTCTTTTTGATACTCTTTTCTTTCATCGGAACCTACAACATTCAATGAATATTTATTTATATAAGCTGTATAGGCAAATTAATAAATAATAGTTAGCAATTTGTTAGTTAGCAATTAATTGGACCTACATTAGTTAGGAATTTATTTATATAGGCTGTCATATAGGTCTACTGATGAAGACCTACAATAGTTAAAAATTTATTTACTTAAACTGCTATATAGGCCTATTAATGAAGACCGACACTAGTTAGCAATTTCTTTACTTGGGCTGTTACATGGGTCTATTAATGAAGACCGATAATAATCATTAATAGAAGACCAAGAGGGAAACTGATTTCTTAACTTAAAATACCATCTTTTTTTGCTAAATTTAAAGTCTACCTCTCAAAATATCAAGATTGCTCTTGAGTACGTGAAAATCCGATCATTCGATCCACAATTATGGAAGTGTTCCGTTTTTATTTTTCCACTGTGCACTTTTCTAGTTTTCCTTTACCCTTAATACGCAACAACTTTAAATGAACCACATAAATTGCTAAAATTATTGCAAATTTTTCCCCCAACATCCGACTTTTGTTACAAATCATCTGCATGCCGATCATTGGGAGACCAAAGCACTGTATCATTACTGTAATTTCTTTTCCTATTACCATCACTCACCACCCTCCCCCTCTTCATCATCCCTCTTCAATGCAAACACAAACCGTTACATATCCTATTGATTGTCAGAAGGGCGTTCAAAAAGTCTCATTTTTTGGATAATAATGTAACGGTGGTGCAACACGCGCCTATTTGAGGGGAGGGGGAGGAAGAACACGCTGCTGTTTTAGCAGACCGGTAGTGTTACCCCTCACTTTTACAGATTATTATTACTGTCTGTCCACCAGATGAAGTAGATAGATAAAGAACAAATCCCTATTTCAGTATCACCTGCAATAACACCCACGACTGTGATTTAATTCCCTTGAAAATCGCGGAAATATAGGGATTTTTTTTAAAAAATTCGAATGAGGATTATTTAAGCACTCATTTTTTTAAAATAGTTGCTTTATTAAAGTAGAGATTTCTTTAAAATTCAATCGGGAATTATTTAAGAACTTATTTGCTTATATTTAAAATGCTTGCTTTATTAACGTGGAGATATTTTTTGCAATTCAATTGGGAATTATTTAAGTATCTATTTGCTTTTATTTAATACAATTGTTCTATTAACGCAGATATATTTTAATTCAAACAGGAAATATTTAGGCACTTATTTTGTTTAAAATAATTGCTTTATTAACGTAAATATTTTTTCAATTCAATCGGGAATTATCAAAGCACTTCTAGATTTGAAATAACTGCTTTATTAACGTGGAAAATCTTTACTTAAAATGGGAACTGTTTATGTTTAACACAATTGTTCTATCACTTTTTGTGATACTAACATGAAGTTAATTTCAACTTGAAATTATTAATATAAACGTAATAATATTAAAATAATGAGTTTGTAGCTTTTATAATATTAGCGCAAGGAATTTTTAATCAAAATGGTAATTATTTAAATTTTAATCGCTTTGTATCTGAAATAGCCATCATAACTTCAGACATTAAATTTACATATATATTTTAATATAATGAAGTACGCGTAAATAGTTATGCTAATATTTTGTATAAATGTAGTTGTAGTATTTAATTAGCTCTTTAATGCAAAATATTCAAGAAAATTAGTTGCGTACAAATTTTAATCAGCATTATTATTTTTAAAATTTATGTAAGTTACATCATAAAATTCGAATGAGTTTAAATATAAATTAAGTTACGTAGTTTATGTGAATGACAGTTATGTGATCTACAGATTAAGTTATAAATTATACTAAATTTTTTTTTTCGTTTTATACATAACTTTATTTAAAATTAACGTTATTTTACTTCATAATTCAATAATAAGATTGTAATTCAATACCACATATTTAAAAAATATATATATATTAATCAATTTGTACAGTAAATACGTTGAAAAATTAAAAATGAGTTGATCAAATTTACTTATTCTGTCCATTTTAAATAAATAAATTACGCTTTTTGTAAGAAATAGAAAATTGTTTAAGTATATTCGTTCAAAATTAATGAAAACAAGGTTAGAAACTTCGCAATTAACTGGAAATAGTGTTTAATTAATTTTTTATGTAAAATACGAAGTAATAAGGCAAACTAGAAATATAGAAATTAAAGTAACATTTCATTTTATTTGTATTACTAAAAAAAAATTTAAAAAAATCGAATATTTAGTAAAACTTTCGGTACTCATAAATCCCTTTTTGAAAGGAAAAGTTGAGAAAAGAATCCCTAACAGAAGCATCACGTTCTGACTTTTCCCTCATCAGGTGTGTTGTTATACTAGTGACTCTCTCCGCATCACTTCATCACGAAACGGTAGCAGAGAATGAATATGGCAACAAAAGTAATGATCATTCTAATCCCCCGGTTCGATCCTTTTGACTCACTAGCACCTTATCTGTATTTAACAAAACAGAGAGTGTGCCACAGTTGGCGATGAAGCTCTGTGGATGATTAAGAATTAAAAAGCTCTCAGAGGGATTTTAACGAACAAAAATAAATATCTTATTTTGCGTAACAGTTAAATTGAATTAAAAGAAACAACCTGAAATTAAAATTAAAGTATAAATTAGAAATTTTGGATAAAAGAAAGTGAATGCAAATTTGATATTTTTTTTTTATTTTTAACATGGTTTTTCGATGCACTTTCGCCAAGGAAAATTAAAAAATCCTTAGTTTTAGAGCTTTACACTTGAAGCAAAGCTATAATTTTAAACTATTCGTGTCATTTTGCCTTGAAGAATTATTTGGGCTTTAGAATGGACAAATAACTTAAATATTTTAAAAGTTATAAAACTTCTTTAAAAAATCGCCAATTTTTCGGTTATGGAACCCTTAAATGATCGACTTTCTTTCAGCGGAACCCCGAGACTTAGAAGAAATTTCAATAGCAAATTTGAAAAATACTAATCTATTAAAGACCTTAACTTATTTTGAAAATATTTAATGAATTTAATGAAGAAAGAAATTTTTTCATCGTGTAGTTTCAACAACACTAGTCTTAAAACTGGATTTTATGGCATACAGTTGAATTTACAGGCCTGAAGTGATATCTGGTCATTTAATTTTATTCCATTGTAAGCATAAACTCAAAATGAAGGAGTTGAACTGCTGTTCTGGTTTAAATAATGCGAAAATAAGCGTTATCAGATTAATATTAAATTAGTGATAAAAATTAATTTGATGCAGATTTTATTACAATATAATAATATTTATTGCAATATTATAATTTATTGTAATAAAATTTGCAATAAATATAATAATATTTATGACAATAAATTATATTTTATTAGGGTTTTGTAATTAATAATGTTCTAACTCTCGGAACCCCTGTGACTTTTTCACGAAATCCAAAGGCTCTGCGGAACTGGTGTAGAGAGATCTGAACTAGTCTAAAACGGGCTTAAAACAAAGTTAATAATGGTACACAAATGATCTGTTTGTACCAATGGATCATAGACCGGGAAAGCCTTGTTGGTAGGACACTGGGTCCATGTTTAAGAGGTCATTGGTTCGATCCGAAGACTCTCCATGTAGTAAATGGTGACTGATAAGGTGACGAATGGAATGGTGACGTTAAATCTGTCGAGTCTCAAAGTCTTCCATGTTCCCATAACAAATCATACCTCTGGGGGTACTGATCCTGGAGTTTCCTTGTCTTCTGGATAGGTTCAGAAGTACAAGGATACGGAGTTGAACATAAAGTAGTTGTAAACCCAAAATTGGGTCGGCTGTTCAACGACGGTTATAAAATATAAAATGATAAATACCATTTTAACTTTATTTATGAATGCTTGGTTATTAACTGTGGTCTAAATATATATTTGGGAATTTAAAATATCTATTGATGGGTCATTTGTTACATCAAAACAAATGGCGAACAACTTTAATTACATTTGCACATTGGCGTTCATTCAAATTTGAAGAAAAAAAAAGGAAATCACAGATAACCCTACAAAAGTATCTCCAGGTGGGAATTGCCAATCGAAAAGGTCAACATCGGTTTCCAGGTCTTCCAAACAGAACTCTCTCTTCAGGTATCAACCAAATTGACCATGTCACGCCGCAGTGAAGACACCTGACCGTTTTATCCGCCCCCACAATCGGAACTATGTTTGTCATCCGCAATGGGTAAGGGGGTGCGCATTAGACGTGAAAGAGCAGTTGCCGACTTCCCATTGGATTGCGTGATCTTCTCCAACTGGGCAGGTAATAAGGTAGAGATTCTGGAATGGATGGTAGGGACCGGCAGATGTTGGGGCATAGTGGGAAGTACAATTTTATTGTTACACATAGACTTTTTTTTTCCCCCTGACGTATTAGGGTTCGTCACCATTTGGCTGAATGCTTGTCATCGCAGTCACCAGGTGCTGAGATTCACATCGCTTGACGTCACTCAGCGCGAGCGCGGTATTGATTTTCAAATTTGAATAATGTTAGATGATGTGGGTGAAAATAAAGGTTGAAAAGTTTATTACGTGCACAGAATGGTAATCTAATTGTGAAAATATTAATAAAAGAATAATATATCATAATGTGATCAAGAAATCAATAACCAAGATATTGCTTATTTTCTATTGACATTTTCTCCCTTTTATTTATTTACTTACAACTGACAGTGAACTGTCGAACCCTTTTTGGCATTTCGGCTATCAATGTTCTATTCCAAAGCATTATAACTTTGAACCAAACCCAGAAAACAAAGATCAAGCGTTGGGACGAAATTGCCAACATTGAGAACTTTTTGATGTTACTTATCCACATCAGCGTTTCATGAGGAAAACCACTTAAAACCTGACAGGGTTAGCTAGGAGGCAAGGGGTTTCAAAATGATCCACCTTTTACTAAGGGTATTGTGGTTGAGATGCGATTCTCTAATCTAGCGGCTTTTTACAACCCGTTCTCCCATTTGGCATTTTTTTTTAAATAAAGAAAAACCAAGATATTTTTATTTATTTTTTTATGTTCAAGAAACAAGTTTTAAAAGAAAGAAAGCCTTCATTATAATTGCGATAAAATACAGCCAACTGGAAAATCTCCAAAAAAGACAACGAGTCGTTAAAAGCCGTTGGGTTGTACACTGAAGAGCCAAAAAAACTGGTATACCTGCCTAATATCGTGTAGGGCCCCCGCGAGCACGCAGAAGTGCCGCAACACGACGTGGCATGGATTCGATCAATGTGTGAAGTAGTGCTGGAGATAATTGACACCATGAATCCTGCAGGGCTGTCCATAAACCAGTGGGAGTAAGAGGGGGTGGGGACATCTTCTGAGCATCACCTTGCAAGGCATTCCAAATATGCTCAATAATGTTCATGTCTGGGAGTGGATCCAAGAGCACTCTTCTGAATTTAGACACTTCCGCTGGCCACCAAAATCCCCAGACATGAACATTATTAAACACATTTGGGATGTCTTGCAACGATATGTTCAGAAGATATTCCCACCCCCTCTTACTCCCACTGGTTTATGGACAGCACTACTTCACACATTGATCGAATTCATGCCACGTCGTGTTGCAGCACTTCTGCGTGCTCGCGGGGGCCCTACACGATATTAGGCAGGTATACCAGTTTTTTTGGCTCTTCAGTGTAAATGGGTGACCGTGATTGTGTCGATTAGCCATTGCTGGGAATCGAATTTGGGGCACCTCGTTGGACCCTATGCCCTACTAAGCCACTGCGGCTCTCTTAACATTTCTGGAGTTGGGTATTACACTTTCTTAAGTCGAGAAAATATCAAAAAAAATTTCGAATGCAATTTCCGTACATTTCTAAGAAAAATCTAATCAATTTTGAATCCTAATATAGATCAAATCGTACTACTACGTAAATTTGCTACAATCTTAATAAAAGAAAATATGTTTTCATTCAATTTGAATAATATTATTGATCAGGACTTACTTACGCGATTCAAAATGATGTCATATTAAGGTTGCAGCAATTTTTTTTTAATGGCGGGCACTTGGAGCTATTGTCCATTGGCCACAGAAAGTGCCAGAACTGCTAATTCTCTTTTCGTTACCCAGTGGGCACCTGTGGCGAAGCCACGGCGGTGGAACAGCGTCGCCCACGTCACACTACCACAACCCGTTTATAGGGCGAGTCACATTCACACACAAAGGAGAAAGGACATAGAACACAGATAGAGGGAAAGAAACATCCATGCCTTGCCCGGGATTCGAACCCAGAACCTTTCTGATGCAAGGACAGTTCCCTGCCCCCTACACAGACTGGTCGGCGGTTGCAGCAAATTTGAACGAATTATCTCACTCAAATTCAAAATTTTCAGAAATTTTTTACGGCATATTTCTAATACGTTTTTGAAATCTGTTGTTATGTACTTATAAAAGCTATAGCATCCGTAGCAGCAATGTTAGTATTCGTTACATCCCTGAACTTAAGAAACGTATTTTCTTAAAACTTAGATGAAATTTCACAGGTTTAGATGCTCAATAGTTCAAGCATTTTTTTTCTTTTAAATATTCGAAATAAAATTTCCGTAAAATGTATCATGAAAAATAATTTGAAATAGCACTATAGGCAACATATGGTATTAATAAATCAAATATATAAAGAATGGCATTGATTGATGTGTTTTAATTGTTCTGAGTTCATTATAATTAATTTCGTTGCAAGATTTCTATCAAAAATAATTTTGTCTCACGGTTGACTTCTTTAAACTAATGGAACTGTTTTTGAAACCAAAAGGACCAATTAAGGGACAGTTAACTTCACACATCCAATTTTATCCTGAAATTCAACAAAGTTGAAAATAAATACTTTTATTTTACATAGATGGTTAAAGTTATACGAAGTTATTTTTAATATTGAATAACATAAAATCGATATCGGTCAGCAACTTTCGGAAATATTCACGATAAAAATCACCTTCGTCATCTGAAGTATCAGTGTGAGATGTTTTTCTAAGAAATTAAAATCAGCTTTCAACTTTCTAAGATATTTTGCATGAAATGAAAATCTGTCAACAATTATTTGATATGCTTGTTTTGGGAATTAAAATCAGTATACAACTTTCTAAGATATTCATGCAAGAAATCAAAATCCGCTTACAACATTCCGAGATATTTGTGCCAGAAATCAAAATCAGCTTGCAACTGAGATATATTTGTGAAAGAAATCGAAATAAACTTGCAACTTTCTGAGATATTTGTGCAAGAAATCAAAATCAGCACACAACATTCTGAGATACTTGCTCAGAAATGAAAATAAGTGTACAACTTTTATAGATATTTCTATCAGAAATCCGCCTTTTGACATAATTAGCATTAGCAGCTCGAACAAAAAAAGATAGATGGTATGAAGACCCTAGATAAATTCTAAATAACGTTACTTCAATATTTTTCTGCCTGCGAAATTAATTTCAGAGAACCTACATCAAATTATTAATCACTTATGATAGTAAAATTACACTACAAAAGTAAAAAGAGTTTTATCTCCTCATCCCATCTACCGACCAATAGATTGAGATTCCATTCTTAAACATATCATCTTCCAGAAAAATTATTTAACTCCAAGATAAAAACAATCGAAAATGCATTTAATACACCTCATCATTACTCTTTTAAAAAAAGAAGTTGGCGAAATTTTTTATTCTCTCATCAATCTCATTTGGCGAAATACAGAAAGCATTCAATTTCAATAATTACATTTCTTGAAAGATTCCTGTAATCATAGAGCTGTAAGCTAGGATAAAGAATGCTGTTAAAGATGACGCTTTGTTTGATGTACCCTCATGGAAGCACCCTCAGAGGTTTAATTTTCTCACCTGTTTTCGTGTAATCACGGCGATGAATAAAGATCGAGAGATAAGATCGAAAAGTTATATTGAATCTTTTATTTTTATTTTTATGTGTGTCTTGAAATGAGAAATACTTACGTGTTTTGATCGCACATAATTGTGTGAAAACTCTTTAGTTGGAATGGAAGATAGATAGCCGTAAATTGTATCGTATATTTATGAGTACTTTGTCATATTTTGTAATAATTTAATTGTATTTGGTTGGATGGAATTTTTCGTCGTGTGAATCGAAAAAGGCGTTCGTTAAATCAGATGGGAACATTAGATGCTTTGCGAAGGTTTCAAATTACAATTTTAAAATTTCATTTCAAAAGGCATATATTCTTTGTAATTTTTTTTTATACTCTTCTGCAACATTTGTAGAGGAATTATAAATTTGTATTCTACTCAAAAGTAGAATACATATATTCTATAACATTAATACAATATTTTATAGATATATTTTTTTTAAATTTCCTACTTTATAGGATTGTTTGAGTGTTGTTTATTATTTAAAATAAAACTTAACTTTAAAAATAAAATTAATTTCAAAAAATGTGTTTCCTAAACATTCTTAAGCTTACTATTTATAAAATTTGTTAAAGAAAACACAAACTGTAGAAATTTTTTAAACAAGAAAATATTAAATATAATATTTAAATTCATTTTTAAATAAAACAATTTTTAAAGAATAAAGTTAAAAAGTAATTAAAATATAAGATAAAACTCATACAGAACGCTTTTAAAAAATAGCTTAAATTTCAGATTAATAAAACTACAGTTAAGATCTAAAAACAGAACAAAAGTTGGTTTTTTAACGTTTTTATCTAATTCGTAAAACAACGTTGCGGAAAAAAAAGGTTTTTACTAAGGAAACAAAATAAAAATGTTTTGTTATTTAATTTTTTTAAAAAAAAGGATTAAAAGCTAAGTGTTTTATTTGCCCGTTGCAATTATTTAAAAAATACTCAAATAAAATAAAATCTGAAATAGTTTTGATTTTTAAATCAGAGGAAGCAGAATAAAAAGAATGAATGTAAACAACAATTTATTAAGTAAATATTAAACAAACAAAAAACAATTTATTGTTGAAAAATTAAAAATGTAAGCTTCCAACACCCACTTCTGTTTATAAATGTGACTTATCAAACAAATAACAACCTACTCACACAATATAGGTAATAACCTATTCAATACTCAAATCATGTTTATGTTCTATATAAGTCTACACGAACTGCTTAAAACATTAATTTCCAGTCCTGCTCTATGAATTTACCTTTCAAATTAAAAAGCAAAATAAAGTAACATGATTTTGTTTCCACTTTATTAATGGAATTTATATTCATAAATCAAAGATTTAAAAAGAATATGCGGATATTCCTTTGACATACCATGGTTATATCATTTGTCATAATAACAAATCATCAATAACATTCAGTCGTAAGGGCATTAAGCTAAAATATCTCGACTGATGTGAAACTTGTACAACTATTGATACAGAAAATGAAGAATTATCAGTATCGTCGATGAAGGAGAAATCAAGTTTTGAGGAAGATTTTTTATGACTGTTGTGCAAGGAGAAAAAATTGTTTCTCAAGAACAATTCAAATAATTTTGTTTACGTTTTAGAATTCTTTTATTTAAAATGACATAGTTTATAATAGAGCCGCGATGGCTCAAGGGATAAAGCGTTCGTTTTCCAATGAAGTGAACCGTGTTCGAATGGCAAAGGCTGGTCGATACGAATTCCGTATCCGGCTTGCACCGACCACAGTGCTACAGTGAAATATCCTCATTGGTAGACGGATCATGGGTTAGAATCCCCTTGTCGTCAAGCTAACCGTAGGAGGTTCTCGTGGTCTTCCTCTCCATGTAACGCAAATGTGGTTAGTTCCATCAAAAAAGTCCTCCACGAAGGCGAATTTTTCCCAATACTTGATCCAGGAGTTCTCTTGTCTTCTGGATTAGGTTCAAGATTACAAGGCTACGTAGTTGAACATTAACTGTCGTAAACTCAAAAATTGGGTCTGCTGTTCAACAACGGTTATAAAATAAAATAGTTTATAATAATGTAATTTGTATGCCATATGAAAAATTAACCAATGATTATAAAATGGATATTTTCTTTGGATAAACAAGTTCACAGAAATATTTTTGATTTGGCTGGGTAGTTTAATAAAAATGACGGAATACTAAAAAAGGGGGAAAACTGCCGGTGCCATATTTTACAGATTGCGGCTACCCATCATATTTTAAAGGTCAAGAAACCAAGACATCGAAAAGGGGACATGCAGGTACATTTGAGAGTCTGATTTCGCAATTTAAAATATTATTTTTGTATACCAACAAATCCATTAATCCATTTAAGGTTAGACCTTCGAGTCATTGTCCTAAAATTCATTACTGTACAGCAAAATTCGATTACTAGACCAAAAATCATTAAAATGTGCCGTTTTTTTTCTTCTCTTTTTTTATGAATAATTTTCTTATTATTGAAATTTTCTAATTATTAAGATGACGCTATAAAGTGGGAAAACCCCTTTATAGAAAATTGTATTTCACCTCCAACTTTAGTACATCACCTATAAGAACAAAAGCTGCAGATTAAAAGAAGGATGTTTTTTAAATCAGTGAGGTGTTTTAAATGTGACTATTCCAAATATCATTATCTTGATTCTGTTTATAGCCATGTTTGCCTTTCTGCTGTTGTTTTATCATTTCTTTATAACTTTCTCGTGCTACTTCTCCAATTTAAATAGTTTAGAAATTATATCTTAAACTCGGATATTAAACAATGCTGAAAAAGCAATATTAGCTATCGTAAAAGAATTGGCAGATCATAGATTGCTACGAATTGAAATTTGGTTGATAAATTAAATTCTTACTAAACTTATTTAAGCAATTTTTTTCATAGGTTCTTTCAAAAGTACGATTCCTTTTTGCAAAGAAAAAAAAAGAGGTGCGTCAAATATTTTTCATTAGAATTTTTCCTGCAGTAACAATTATTAATAATAAAATAATTTATATCTGTATTTGAATTAAAAGTGTTTTTTTAGAGCTAAATAAGTAGGTAACTGAAACAAATATCCGATCCGTATAAACTTAATAGCTCATTTATCCTATCTTTTAATCCATATAAATCCATTTTCTTCAAACTTTTAATCCGTATAAATAAGTTTTTTCAAACTTTTGATTCAAATAAATCCATTTATCCAAACTTTTAATTCAAATAAATCCATTTTTTCAAACTTTTAATCCGAATAAATCCATTTATCCAAACTTTTAATCCAAATAAATCCATTTATCCAAACTTTTAATCTGAATAAATCCCTTTTTCAAACTTTTAATCCGAATAAATCCATTTTTTCGAACTTTTAATCCCAATAAATCCATTTTTCAAACTTTTTGTACTACGTCAATCGTTTCTGTACTACGTTATTAATGAGTAAAAAAAAGGTTATCTAGTGGTCATTTCGGTTAATCTAATTTTGATTGATGTAGTTATTAATTTTGATAAATGATGAAACATTCCAGGGTATATCAAAATACAAACATAGTAGCTATTTTGACGCTTAAGGCCTGAAACCAGCAGCTCGCATGACAATCTCTTAATTAAGGTGTGTATGTTTGTTGTTTGCACGAGATCTAATTTCAAATCCCCCTCAATACAAATTTAGGACAGCTCTAATGGAATCGATTTAATGATTTTTTTTTTTCTTTTTCATTTTGAAAACTTCTCCTCGTTGTCTTTTGAAAAAGAGGTGAATAAACCCGATTAAATATCATATTAATGAGAACAACGTTACCACATCCATCAACGGTGATATGGGAGGGCGAAAAACAAAGAGATCTTAATTGCGTTAACGCATATTTCTCATTTACCCGATCTTAAGCGTTCCTTCAGTAGAAGACCGGTTGTTGGGAAAGTGTACTTTTTTCTTTCTTTCTTTAAACTGATTGTCAATTTGAATCACGGGTTGTATGAACGACGGGCTTCGATTCCAGATTACTTAAAAGAGCATTTTTTTAAGCGATTTTGGTGAAAAAAGCTATGATGTTCATCTAGACAATAAGATGCACTTGTGTACATGCAAGCATACATACTTATTTCTCTTTACTCTGAATCGGAACACAGGGTCTTCTACCATATTTTTTTTGATTTTATTTTATAACCGTCGTTGAACAATTTAGGCTTTACGACGACTCAACTCCGTAGCCTGGTACTTTTGAACAAAATCCTGAAGATAAGGGAACTCCTGGATCAAGTATTGGGAGAAATTTGCCTTCGTGGAGGACTTTTTGATGGAACTAACTCGCATTTGTGCTACATGGAAAGGAAGACCACGAGAACCTCCCACGGTTAGTCTAACGACAAGGGGACTCTAATCCATGATCCATCTACCACTGAGGATATTTTACGTCAGCACTGTGGTCGGTGCGAACCGGGGGCGGAATTCGTATCGATCAGCCATCGCTAAGGATTCGAACCTGGTTACCTCATTGGTATTCGATCGCTCTATTCCCTGAGCTACCGTGGTTTTTCCATCATAGTTCTCCATCAAACTCTATTTGTGACCAGATATTTTGCTACCCCGTCCTCCATGTCTTTTCTATTGTTTTCAGTTCATTTACAATCGTCCTGAGCCAAGTAATTTTAAGTCTTCCTCTTTTCTATTGCCCCAGAGGGTTCCAATCAAGAACTTGTTTTACTTTAAATTTTACAGTTTCACGCAGAACATGATCGATTCATTTCCATTTGCGTGTATTAATTTCCTGTTAAACTGCTACAAATACTGAAATCATGTATTGTGATACAAATGTGTAAAAATTTCTTGTGAAGTACTTATCTGGAAAGGGGAAGAATTTGTCATTGTGAAAATATTCATTGCGGGACTTATCATTAGATTGCTCCCAAACCCTTCGTAAATATTCCTTCTATGTCGGAATGTTGTTTTTTAAACAAGTTTCTAAGATTTAAGAAAATGTATTTTTAATGTTAGATTAATTTTGTAATTAAAGGTCTTGTTGTGAAACAATGACAAATAAGAAAGGAAATGGGTTTCAAAGACTTGAAAAATAAATCTTTAAACTCTTTATATTTTTACTGGTGCTTTAGGGTTGTAATTAAGATAATTATTTGCACGAAAAAAATTCTACCCCTACGATTGATTGAGTATTAGCAACGGGTGACTTTAGCGCATAATAATGTTTTGCGTGAATTCTTTTTTCTACACAATTTAAAACAACAGAATTTTACAAAAAATACAGAATTTTATAATCAATTTTACAATGAAATCTAATAGCAAAAGTGTTGAAAATTAATGAGTAAGTGTTTTATTTTTGATAAATCAAACAATGTTTATACTAAAGAACAATATATTCAGTTATCTTAAAAGTTGAAAACAATTTTTCAAACTGTTTCCATTATAAAAATCTGAAGCGTAATTTGGGGTACTTTTTTAGGAAGCAAGAATTATAAGATTGTGCATGGATATGTCTTATCGGATATATATGCGTGGTTCTTTTCTTGCTTTTTTTAAGAAAATTAAAAAAAAAAAAATTTATAGATTATAAAAATAAAAAAAAGGCATAAAGCTAGTTTTATAGTTATAACTTTTTATCTTAATGATTTATGAGCATAATTAATCATGAAAAATTATTTTAATGCATCAAATTTCGAAACGGCATTGCTTTAAGATCGTCCTCCCCATAATCTTCGTCTGGTTATAACTATTTACTTTAATTATTTATAAACCCAATTAGGCTTGGAAAGTTATTTTAATGCATCAAATTTTAAAATGGAGTTCCCTATAGATCTTCCACCCAATAATCCTGTATAGCAATTTTTTTCATAAATTATTGGAATATTTTCTACTCCTCCCGATAATCCTGCACAACAATTTTGTTCATAAATTATTGGAATACTTTCTACTCCTCCCTATAATCCTGTATAACAATTTTGTTCATAAATTATTGGAATATTTTCTACTCCTCTCGATAATCCTGTACAACAATTTTGTTCATAAATTATTGGAATATTTTCTATTCCTCTGATAATCCTGTGCAACAATTTTGCTCATAAATTATTGGAATATTTTCAATCTTAAACGCATTCAGTTTACTGCATTTAAAATATGCTTATCAATTTCCAAAAGAAACCATAAATTAAAAATTGACAAGCTATCGCCAGCATTTATTTTATTCCAAACACAGCATCCCAATTGATATAATTACCTCTTAACACCCTTAGGAGTTGAGAGGCACCCGACTGACTACTACCCAAATAAAACAAAAGTAAACAAAGAGGAAACAAGAGAGGAAAAAAAAAAGAAATAGGATGAGGAAGCAGGTAGTGCAATGAGTATCATCCAAGTCAACGTCCTTGAAAATCAAGAGGATCTTTTACTTCATCTTCCCCATAGAGGGAGAAAACACTTCTAATCTCTGGACAATCTTTTTCCATCCATTTCTTCTGAGTCATTGAGTCGAATAGCAGGGTGGGGCCGTTGACTCAAAGATAACTGTAACTTCGGTCCATTGACACCCGAACGAAGGGAAAGTGTTTATTACGATTGGGATCATATTGATTGGGATCAATTTATAAATGTGGCGTTGTTTACTTTTAGATTGGTATTCATTTACATAACTGATAACGCAATGACAGTTATAACTTATGCTATTTCGAAATGGCTTTTAGTAGCGTGCATACTTAAGAAATGTAACTATCTTATCAGATACTTAATCTATTATCTTGCTCAGGTGATAGAGCGTTCGTCTTCCAATGAGGTGAACCGGGTTCGATCCCGGTGATGGCTGGTAGATACGAATTCTGCACCGACCACAGTGCTGACATAAAATATCCCCAGTGGTAGATGGATCATGGGTTAGTGTCCCCTTACCGTCAAGCTAACCGTGAGACGTTTTCGTGGTTTTCGTAACGCAAATGTGGGTTAGTTCTCTTAAAAAGTCCACCACGAAGGCAAATTTCACCTAATTTGACCTATTTTCACCTCACCTAATTTCCCTTTTCTTCAAAATTACAAGACTACGGAGTTTAACATTAGCAGTCGCAAACCCAAAAATTTGAGTCTTCTGCTCAACGACGGCTATACATTTTATTATCTTGCAGTAGTGTAAAGTCTAAAGGAAAAGTATGCACACCTTTTTCAAATGTGATTGGTGAACGCGTAGTGAGAAATTGTGTGGTTAAACGCATAGTAGAACACACATTGAGTCTTACTCATAACTTGTTTTCAATTACTAATGCTTCTACTAATATTATTCCTAATATTAAGTCTAAAAGAAAAGTATCAGCTGGCTACACACATTCCTAAATGATAATAGGACTTTGGCTAAATTAAAAAAAGAACACATAATCCTTATTATTTTTATGGCTATTGTCAAGGAATAATTTATCCGCTTTTTCTGAATGAGTTTGGAGGATTATCCATCACATCATAAAAACTTCTTTTGTATTATTAAGGTCCCTACTACTACTATGTCTAATTTTAGGTATAGTTACTTCTAATGTAAGTCTAATGTTAATATAAAGTAAAATTATGTATAACGTTAAGTTGAATTATTAGTACAGTTTAATGGTTAACGACACACATTTCTAATTAATTGCAGAAGACTGGCTAACTA
Source organism: Parasteatoda tepidariorum (assembly GCF_043381705.1). Lineage (NCBI taxonomy): Eukaryota > Metazoa > Arthropoda > Arachnida > Araneae > Theridiidae > Parasteatoda > Parasteatoda tepidariorum. Next base: position 9,548,256 of record NC_092210.1, read on the forward strand.
ATAAGGAATGCATCTTTATTGTTTTTAATGCTCACATAAAATGGAAAAGTATAAGTCAGTTACACACTTTTTTAAACGACAGTGGATAACTAACACAATTAAAGAAGGACATACTACATTCCATCTGTTTCTTTGCCATCAATGTTACGTCCACAGGAATATTAGAAAATGTGCCATAATACGTTTGTATGACGGCTGTTCAGTCTTACTTATTTTCTTTAGATATTTCTATTATCACAGCAACGTTCTCTGCTGAGCCTTAATTAGAACATTGATTTTTTTACTACCCAATCATGGCTACTAGATTGTTAATTGGAGCTAACTGTGGTGCAAGCTATTTGTTGTAAATATGTATATATTTAATAATTGAAAATTTCATAGCCATTACAGCAGTTATCGTCAACTTGCAATAGATAACCGGAACCATTGGATTCTTGTAATTACTGCCTTTGGATTCGTAAACACTAAGGTAATTGGCTGACCAAATTATAAACAAAATATGCATCAGCCAACTAGTTTTTATAGTCCAAATCTTCAGTCTATATAAAAAAAAAATCGAGCACATTTCTAAGTCCGAACGAAGAAATGGTCGATACATAATGTTTACAAACATCGTATACTATTTAAACACTCATAAATAATTAATTTTAACCCTCTTAGCCCCTTAAATTACATTGTGCTTACAGCCTATTGATATCCAATTACATTATTTCAACTCTTGTAAATGCCTGAGTTTTAACCTTAGCTTCCCTTATGCTAAAGTCAACATTTAATTATGTTAATTCTCACAACTAATTTCAACTCTCTTAATACCTTAGCTTCCCTAGTGTTTGCAATCGATAAACATTCCATTATATAAGAGAAATTTTTCTTAACGGCTGATTTTAGCTTTACAACCTTGGCTTTTTACGGTGCTTAGATTCAATGAACATTCATCGATATTATTTAAATCCTCATAACAGGCTAGTTTTAACTTTCTTTCGTTAGTTTCTACAGTCCATAACATTTAGTTATGGTTGTTAAATTCTCATAAATGGCTAATTTCAACTTTAACACTTTAACTTCCATTGTGCTTACAGTCAATAAATATTCAAATAAATCAATAAATTCAGATTTTTTATTTCCATATTAGCCAAGCCTTCCATCCCAAGTCAGAATTTTTGATGGTTTTCCACTGATGGACCAACATAATCTTGATGGTAACCAGCATAAGTAACCAAACCATCCCAATGTAGGAATTCGGACTGATTTATTATGGTTAAACATAAAAAAAAACTCAAATCTTTTTTATGGTATATTCCTGCTGAACCAACAAGAATTCCCATTAAATCATCATGGAAATGTATAGTTGAAACCATCATGGACCTTCATGGACCATCATGAATTGTTGGTTCGCGAGAGTCTAACTTCTCTTGATGGTTAACCATCATAGTATTAAAATATCATTTTCCATCATGGAATGATGCAAGTTTTTTGGTGTATCAAAACCCATGAACATGTAGTGGGAAATGTTGGGTGATGGTGACCATCAAATGATGTTGGGCCATCATGAATCACACTGAAACCAACATAGACCAACGACCATCAAGAATTTTGACTTGGGATATCAAGCTTTTATCCCTAGTTTCCTTAGCGTTATTAAACATGGCTTTTCGTGTAACATAAGTAATTTATTGTTATTATCTTAATATCGTTTAAATTAAGGCATAAAAATTAAGTTTTAAGAAAGACTTTAAGTTTTCCTGAACCGATAATTAAAAAATTAATAATACAAAAATGATCATTTTACAATGTCTGTCCTACATGTTGCGCCACAACTTTAAATTAAATTTAAAATTACTCCATTCGTTCAAAAGTTAAATGGTTTGCCTCTTTTTTATTTAAATTTTGTATTCTTACACAACTTGAAGTGGATGTTTAGCTTTGAGTTAAAAGAAAACATAAAGTAATTGTTTTAAAATGTCATTCCGTGTCATTTCCGGCTTAAATTGAAAGTCGATAAATTTTGTTTTAGCGAAACGGAACTTTTGAATAGAACTTTTTTTTTAAGAGATTGATTTCTTGCGAAGGTGCCATGCCCGAGTCTAATTAAATCTCGCTTTGTTCGGGATCATTTCTCACTCCACTACAAAGCCTCCACTAGATTTCATTAAATGCCGAAAAGGTTCATTTAGCGGTCTTTGATTACTTCCAGCGCCATTTTTTTTAACCGAACGCTAATGGTTTATAACCCTTCGATTCGTAAAGTGTGAAAACACAATCAAATAAGCATTGGGGTCAATTGCACACGCATGATCAAGGTTGAGATTTTTTGAATTTAATTCTGGAAGATCAAGTGATGCAATCTGCGTTCGTGATAGAAAGGAGTTGTCTTCAAGGATGATCGCCACATAACGAGTAAAGGTGATTGCTAACGACATTTTGCATGCGGTTGTAGTTCGAAAAAAGAATCGAACCAATTTCGCGAAAACCTTCAGATTTTAATCTCGCTGTCACCAATGCGTGAATGAGATGGACTTTATAAAAAAAAAAGTTAAATTCTTTAATAGTTTATTTTGTATTGGTTGATTTGATGATTCTAAGAAAGAAAATTTCTTCGATGGCTTATTTGATGAAAATTTGATAACATTTGAATGCCATTACATTCAAACAAGTGTGAAGGGCAAAGATAAATTTTTTTGTGACTAATTTAGTCATTATTCTAATGTATAAAACTATCTTCAAAGTATAGATAAGGATCAAATTCCGTGGTCACGTCTCATGACAAGCTCTTTTTTACGACTAAGCGAACTGGCCTTCTCTGTACATATACTAGTTCTAAGTTTCTGGTTATTATTTTTTTTTCCTTCCCCCTCGTTTTTGCGTCAGAGTTAGTTTATAACACAGTTTGATAGAATGAGACCGTAAAATTTTCGTTTCGTGCCACTTCAAACTCTAATCTCAATAAATCAATTAATCAGTCAATCTCTTTATCATAAATTTTATATGCTTTCGTTTGAATATAATCTGCCTTAACAAATTGTCTTTTATTAACAAACATTTAAATAAATCTTGCAATTTTTACACTCAATTAATCGTTTATCCAAATTTATAGTTTAATTGTATTTTTCAGTTTAAATATGATCAAAAATTTTTTGAATTGTAAAGTACCTGACTCTTACGTATTTCAAAACTAATTATTTTGTTTCAAATGGTAAAATTCAATCAAACTTCGGAACAAAATCGGGTCAAATAGTTTCTGGATAATAAAAGATCTTTTAATTTCTTCTATGCAAATAACATGGCTTAAGATAAGTCAATATAAGTCACTCTGAGTATTATGATATCTCATAATATTATCGAAAAATAATATACTATGGTATCTCATAATATGTTATTGTATCTCACTTACTCAGTAAAAAAAATTTAAGTCAGAAACAATCAAATATAGAATCAACTAATAAACATATAGTTATTTTTTTTCGATATCCAATAAAAATATGGTTAATTAATTCTCATAGCTCAAATTGGTCATTCAACCTAGAGGAAGAGAGAATACTCACGAAATATTCACATGCAATTTACAACCTAGCTAATTGTTCAAATAATAGAATACAGTAACTATAAATAGTATAAATAAAATAAGAATAGGATCTGCAATTGCCTCTCCATTTATATCATAGATATCTTTTGAAATTTTACATGGTTTTAAAGTATGCAATTTTAAATGAATAAATTAAAAATTAAATTGAAGTTGATCAAAAAGCTAAGCAGTGTCGTAAGGTATTTAAAAAAAAGTCATACTTTTTCATTTTCATTTCAGTCTTTTTCATTGTCATTTTAGGTTAGCACTGTGGTCGGGGAGAGTTGGGACCAGAATTCGTATCAACCATCCACCGCTGGTATTCGAACCTGAGTCATCTCATTGGAAAGACTCTAATCGTAACTTTATGTAATCAGTTTTAAGAAATGTTAATGTTGCAATTAATTCAATCAACATTATGGTTTGATACGCTCCAAAACTTTTTAAAAGTGTTTCATTATCAATATCAATGCATAAGCTTCTTGTCATTATTTTTTTTTCGGTAACCACTAAAGATACCACTAATTAATTCTCATAGCTCCGCTTGGTCACTCTCCATAGAAAGTGAGTAAATACTCACGAAATATTCACACGCAATTACAATCTACCAAATTATTCCAATAAAACACTCACAAAAAAAAACTTTTCGTGTACTGAGCAGGATGCTCTTCTTATGTATCATAGATATATATTTTAAGAGTAATATAAGTCTCGAGAGGGATTCAGCCACCTGTTGCAATGGGGTCTTCTTCGATGCATGCTTCCTCCATACCTGGGGGTTTCATTTCACCTGGGGGTATAGATAGACGCTAAAATACATTTTCCCACCTTCGCTTATTTTGTGGAATGAGAAAAAAAAGTGCTAAATCATTAAGGCGTAAACGAAGAAAAGGTTATTACTTAGACATTATATCACCCCCAGCAGTAAATTAAAATGAGATTTTTTGTTTTTGTGTTTATGTAGAAAAAAAAGTTACTGAGAGTAGGTGATGTTATGTTAAGAATGGTTGCCCTATGGCATTAACTGCTATATTTTGTTTCAAAAGTTATTCATAATTTTTATATTTTCTTAAGTGTTCTTCGTAATTTGTATGTTATTTATAACTCTTATTTGATAATTAAAAAATAGTATAAAACAAAATTTATTTACTAAAGTTTTAAAAATTCAATTTTTAAAAAAATAATTAGTCACTTTATTTACTAGTATATTTAATTTCCCTATTAGGGTTTAGTATTTTAGGTTAGGTTTGGTTTAAATATAATAAGTGTGAGGTTACTATCTAATTTGTGAACACGTCCAGTGGGCAAAAAGAGTATATGAATTATAAAAATTCTATTGTTCTTGTAAAAAGTCAGAGTTAGAAGAACATAATGCTCTTTTAATATTATTGTAAGAAATCTAGAACTAATATTCTTGTAAAATCATCATAAGAAGTCAAGAAATCCTGATGTTCTTCTAAAATTATCCCAAGAATCATACAAATGTTTCGCAAAGTAATATTTTTACAAGGATAACGCAAGAATCTAATATTTCTTAAAAGAATATGACATGTAGTTCAGATCACCTGATTTTCTGGCAAGGTCAGCGCAAAAGTCTAATATTTTTGTAAGATTATTGGAAGAATACAATATTCTTACAAGTATTTCTAAGAATTCAATGTTTTTTTCGAGATTATTTCACGAATACAATATTCTACAAGAATATCCAAGAATTTAATATTCTTGCCAGATTATCGGAAGAATACAATATTCCTGCTAGAATATCCAAGATTCTTGTGTTCTTGCGAGATTATCATAGGAATACAATAGATTATTACTCGACAGATTATCGCAATAAATTAAGTATACCTAATAATCATGGAAGATAATCACAAGTTTTAAGAGGCATCATAGTCACTGCCATTAACTATGTATTTTGAGTCAATTATATATAATTTTCTATTTTGCGGAGTTCTGTATGCAGAAGAAGCATTAAAAAAAGTGCATCGATGTTATTCGTTATAGTTTCCGTAGTTTCCCGGATTCCCCATGTATACGAATTCAAGCATATCTAAATTACAGGACCACTCAATCCTGTCATCACGGATTCTAAAATGGCTAGGACCCATACCTCCTCGACAAGATTATCGCAAGAAGTCAAGTGTGCTATGGCTCGCGTGTCTGCACTTGAGATCCTCGTGCACTTGACCATTTGCGGAGGAGGAGGCAGATGTCGTATCCGTCACATCTGTCGGAAATCTTTTGATTCCAGTCACTGTCCACTGATCCCCCACCTGTTTCCTCCTAACGGTACTACTCTACCCTTCTCACCCTTTCATTAACTACTACTTATTCTTTTATGGGACTCATCAGAGTTTCGACAAAATAAATGTCGTTTCATTTAACGGTATTGTCCACATCGTGGATGCCTCAAGCTGTATCACATTTGCAGCTGCCCTGGAAANTTTTTATTTTTATTTTTTTTTTTTTTTTTTTTTTTTAATACGGAAGAAAATTTTTTGATTTAGACGACGATCAGTATTTTTAGCAAAACCGTTAAAAGTTTATTCTCTGCGAAGATTAATTATATTGTCGTGCATGTGAAATAATGATATGGTTTACTGAGAAGTAATGATATGCCACGAGAAAGTAAAAAAAAAATTCTTTCAAACAAATATAGTGAAAGAAAGATTTTAAAAAGGATATTAAAGAAAGAAAGATATTAAGGAAGAAAGATATTAATCCAGCACTAATGCTGATTCAATGTACATTTTACTGATGCATTGATTTTTAAATTCAACATAAATACGTTTAAAGAAAATAAACTTTCAGGAAAAATTTTCATTTTAACTACCTGAAGAACTGGGGCTTATTGCTTTTAAACTTAAAATGAATTTACAAACTGAACAGCATGTGTCACTAATTCAACCGATAGCTTTACAATTGTCTTAGAACGTTCTGATGCCATTTCTGTTTAGTAAAATAAAAATATAAATAAGTTGAAGCACTGACGTTGTTACAACACATTCAAATTATTTACAACTGTTTTCAGATTGTTTTTTGTAATGATTATTTCAGTTATTTGCATAAAATAATGATTAATAATAGAATCTAAACAACAACCTTTCATTTGATCAGTAAGGATTATTTAACATTGTATTTGTAAACCAATTAATGCCGAAGTTGAATGTTTTGAATGCTAATATTAAATTTCATTATTGGAATGGAACTTTCACATCGTGTAATCCTAAGTTTTCCTCTCATAATTTGCTTTCATTTTGATAATTAGAAAATTTCGATTCAGTATTTGTTAGTTCGTGTTTTATGCTACGTCTGTCTGAACTCAATTTTCCTATGCTTTAAATTTTAAATTACTTATGGAAATGAAAGAGAATTTGCGAGGAAAAGCTTCTCCGGAAGTACGGTGTTCTCTTAATGTTAATCTATTTCATTATAGTGAGAAATATTTTCCTTTTAGGAGTATGTAGCTTCTATAACAAATAGGTGGTATATACTTCGTATTTATATATGTTACCGTGAATGACCGAAATCAAGAGAATGTCAACTTTCACCGGTGAATGTCAACAATCACATTGTCGCTTCGGTGAATGTACGAAATATTTTTTTATCCGATTTGATATTAATTTATTCATCGATATTATTATATTTATTCGATATTTTAATATCTTCTGAGGATAGATTAGGAGAAACATCAGTATTCGGAGTACCGGTTAAATGCATAATGGCAGTGGCAATTGACCTCACAAAAACATTGATGTAGGACATACCGGGCAAATGTATACCGGGCAGTGACACTGAACCTAAAAAAAACATCAGTGTAGGGTATATAGGCAAAGTATACCGGGCAGTGGAACTGAGCCTAAATAAATCAGTCTAGGGTATACCTGGCAAATGTATACCAGGCAGTGGCACTTAACTAGACCTAGTATATATTTCGGACATTTTCCGAAGCGACTATGGCGTATATCGGCAGTGACACTTAACTAGATCTAGTATATGTATCGGACATTTACCAAAGCGACTATGGCGTATATCGGCAGTGACACTTAACTAGATCTAGTATATATATCGGACATTTACCAAAGCGACTATGGCGTGTATCGGCAGTGACACTTAACTAGATCTAGTATATATATCGGACATTTACCAAAGCGACTACGGCGTGTACCGACAGTGGCACTTAACTAGACCAAGTATATATTTCGGACATTTACCAAAGCGACTATGGCGTATACCGGCAGTAGCACTTAACTAGACCTAGTATATATTTCGGACATTTACCAAAGCGACTTTGGCGTATACCGGCTGTGGCACTTAACTAGACCTGGTATATATTTCGGACATTTACCAAAGCGACTATGGCGTATACCGGCAGTAGCACTTAACTAGACCTAGTGTATATTTCGGACATTTACGAAAGCGACTATGTGATTGTCAACAATGACCGGTGTAAGTCAAGAACCACCTATTTCGGTCATTCACAGTAACATATACATTACTTCAAAGCTTATTAAGTAAATAACTACTATTTACTTGTTTTCATCCACAACGGTTCTATAATCCCCCTCTACTACTAACCGTGGGATCCATCCCTTACACCTCCTCCCCCGAAATGAAGATGCTCTTTGAGGCTTTCATTACCCGGGGGGCTATTAATACGGTGCAAAAAGGGAGAGGCGCAATTGTAATGCATGAGGGAACAAATATCATTTCTCGTGAGAAATTCTGCAAAAAAAGAACAAAAACACTCTAAAGACTCTGGGTGGCCCCCCGGAAGATCAAAATATTTTTCCTTTTTGTTCTACCATCGCTCTAAGGAGTTTCTTAACTGGATCTGTAATTCTTTTTGAAACACAGGAAACACTTTGAAGAATGTTTTGTCAGAACGAGGTAATAAAAAACAAAATGGTAGATGAATTTTTATCGGAAATGAAAGAGAATCGCTCAGGAAGTCCTTTGATTTTCCTTGTTTTTTTTATACTTAAAATGAGTAATTAATTTCTATCAATTGTCAAGTTCTGATAAACAATCATTATAAAAGAGATTAGGTGTTGCTAATGTGTTCTAAATGCAACTGTTTCAAAGGTACTTTTGCATCTTTAAGCTTTTATATTTATTCATTATTTTAATTTTAAAAAAAAGGATGAAATTTTAAATTGAATACATTAGTTTGCAGTATGCAAAATATGAAATATGCGAAATTTAAAGAATTGGAGAAATAAATTAATGCTGAGTAGTAAAAGAATACTCAAATATTATCTATCCTCCAGAAATTTCATTTTTTTCCCTTTTAAAAATGGCACTTAAGCCCTTATTTTAATTCCTATAGGAAAAATAGTTTCTTTAATTTAATTAAGAGAAAGTTTTATTAGATTTTCGAAAAATACCTTTGTTTCCCAATTATGTGTTAAAATCTGAATCAGTTTTCTTCATCTGAATCATTATCTGAATCAGTTTTCTTCCTTTTGTATTAAAAAAAATTCAGTTTAATAAAATTCTGAACAAGCACGTGTACAGTATAAATTGCCTATCAAACCCAGTAACCACTAGTTATTTCAATAAATGTTTGGGAGAATAAAAATCACGATAAAGTTTTGAAAGTTAATAGTTGCTGTTTTTCCCCAAAATCTAAAAACCTCCGATTTTTTTAAAAATGTGTGAGAATCGATGATGAAAAAATGCAGAAAGCATCGAAAAAATTAAAATGAAGAATTTAACCGTGATTCAAATTGACATTCTTTTAATCCATTTTAGTTGCGTAACATTTTTACTATTAGTTTCTAAAGAGCAAAATTGGGTACTTGAACTAAAGACAGGAAAATAAAAAGAAGAAACGAAAAAAAAAAACAATAAAATATCAAAATGCCAGCTTTTTTAATTGGATCGCAGTAAGCTACGCAACGAGTGGGTAAAATGAGGAATTTTGCTTGTGCCATGATTCAGCAGCCAATCATGTTTGACACACACGCATGACGTCGATTTCCTTATTTTTTTCATATATAACCGTCATTGAACAGACGATCCAACTTTGGGCTTACAGCAATTAATATTCAACTACGTAGCCTTGTAATTTTGAACCCAATCCAGAAGACAAAGGAATTCCTGAATTAAGTATTGGGAGAAATTTTTCCTTCGTTTAGGACTTTTGATGGAACTAACCAGCATTTGCGTAACATGGAGATGAAGACCACGAAAAACTCCCACTGTTAGCCCGACGGCAAGGGAATACTAACACTTGATCCGTCTACCACTGAGGATATTTTTACGTCAGCACTGTGACCGGTGTGAGCCGAATGTGGAATTCGTATCGACCAGACATTACTGAGATTCGAACCTGGTTCATCCTATTGGAAGGCGAACGCTCTATTCCCTGAGCCACCGGCTCCGGGACGTCGATTTCAAGTATCCAATTAAATCTGATCCGAAAATCGATTCAACGTAATAACAAACTAAGCCTAATAACTGTAACATTAGTATGTTATTTTAGTATGCTATTACTAAAAAATATTAGTTTAGCCTTTTTGTTGCTATAAATAAATAAAAGTAAAAATTATGCTTTAAAGATGTGATGGATTAGTATCAAAAACCCTAGATTGAATATTTACGTCTGCAAACGTGATTTAATTCATTTTTCGAAGTAGACTTTCAAAAGTTCGAAAAATCTCGGAAAAATATATTAAACTAATACTATAATTCTGATATGCAGCATATAAATCATTTTCTTAATCAAACTCAGAATTTTGAATAATCGTCCCACATTCTTATAAATTATCTTGTTTAGTTCTACTTCTTAGAAAAACCCAGAAGTTTGTTTTGGTGCAGGAAAGATAAGCAATCTCTTTCGCAGCACAAGATTCATTTAACATTTGTTAACTTTCGAATAAACTCATGCCAACTCCATCATACTCCATCATTCGGTAATAAACACACAATCCTTTTTATCCTTTTAATTTCGTTTCAACAATAACATGTTTCCATGACAATTCATGTCATTCTCTTAATTGGAAAAGAGCGTCTTCATAAAAAGACGTTTCATCATGCTAAGGCTGAAACACCCTATGCGAATTCTTAAATCTTAGATCCAGATCACGTTGGGTCCTATTAGAAGAAAAATGGATAGGTTTAGAAAAAGAGTTTAATTTAAAAACGAAAACGCCATTTGAATAGAGTGTATCTATAATTGAGCTCATTCTATTGAAATAATATGTCAATATACAAGTTTTTGCTATGTTTGCTTTAAATTTTTAAAATTGAAGCACATTCATACGCTTTTGTATAGGTTTTTTACTGTTACAGTTAGTTTCTTTAATCAACTCAGAAGTGTTTTTATAAGTATTATGTACTGCTATCTGCTCCCAGAAATAAAACTCACTTTTGAAGATTTAACAATCCTCGACTTTTCCGTCGTTAATTTTGAGAATTATATCCTCGCGAAATCACGTGATTTGTGACAAAACGTGAACTCATATATATATATATAACGAAAACGTTTCCTCAGCGAAAAACCTCATCGTAGTGCATTGTGGGAGGCTGTTAACTAGAATGAAGACTTGACGAGAAACTTCAGTAACGAAATATTTCTTTACTTTCGACAAAAGTGGCGACATTTCGTCACTTAGTAACTTTGACGAAATGTTGAATCGGAGCCTATACCAGGAAATGGTTGCGTCAAAAAAAAGTTTCATGAAATTCGAGTATCCTTTTTTCACAGTGTAGCTAGTTTGACATAATTGGTTTAGTTAGTTTGAAATTTTTTCTTAACTTCTACTCAACAATCCATTCCATTCGTTTCCTAGATTCTTCTTCTCATACTTTTAATTGGAAATTAGCGTTTTTATAAAAAGACGTTTCATTTTACTTACAAGAAACACCCTACGTAAATTCTTCAAAAATCTGACCTTAGATTCAGATCACGTCGAAACTTGACGGGAGGAAAATCAAACACATTGGATAAAAAGGAGTTTTAAATGTATTTGTTTACGTAAAAGACAGTTTTTGAAAATTAAGCTGATTTATCAAACAGAAGTTTGCTTTAAATTGCAGAAAGTAAACTAGATAATAAATTACTCTCATGTTTACATAAAATCAACAGCGCTGTTTTCCTAATCCTAATGTACCGAGTATTTGAATTATGATAAGTATAGTTTTCAGCTAGCTAAAAGTGAAATAAAATTCCATAACTATTCACTAAAAAGAAATTTTTCAAGGAAAAGAAACATAACTTCGTTTCTTTATCTATTGTTTACTATAACAACCACTTTTCACTTTAAAAATTCATCGCTGAATGCTATTCATCGCTTTTAACATCCAAATTTCAGTTAGTTTTGAAAACAATATTTTAAAAAAAGAGCCTTATCAATCACCATATAATCACACAATGATTATAGCCTTCTTTAACTGACACATATTTTATTTAAGATCTAAATCTGGGCGTTTTCGTGAATTATTGCAAGATGAAGGCCAGCTTTACTTTGATTCAATCAATAAAAACAATTGGTTTTCTTTTTTAAATATTTCTGCAGATAATAATTTTTTGATATTGTTAATTCGAGCATTTATATTTCAATAAATTGTTTACAAATGCTATTTTTTATATTTTAAGTATGTGTTTCGTCGAGGACATTGGCTATAGAAAAAAAAATCCGCTACTCAAATCACATCGAAATTAGTTTCATTGGCCTATAACAATCGTTTTATGGAATGTGTAGAACTTTCTTTTTAATACTATTGAAATGAATAATGAAAAATTAAGCATAACAAATTTACCTTTCAATAAACTTATTATTTAAAATGAATTTTTCAATTTTTTTGAAACTATGACGCATGACTTAGATCACTTTCGAAAATTGTCTATGGTTCAACTTACAACAAGATCTGTTGTATTGGCACATGTTTGCACACCCACGTTAAAAATACTAAACACATAGTAAATCATCTCTATACTTTGGAAGCAATTGCGTAAAATCATCTCAGTACTTCGGAAGCAATTGCGTAAAGTCATCTCAATACTTTAGAAGCAATTGCTTAAAATCAAATCAATATTTTGGAAGCAATTGCTCAAGGTCAATTATCCCTTAAAGAAGAATCGTGCGATGTGTCAAGGAATAAGAGTACTCGCCTCCCATTGATGGCTGACTGGTCGATACGAATTCCGCACCCGACTCGCATCATCCACAATGCTGACACAAAATATCCTCAGTGGTAAACTATTCACAGGTTAGAGTACCCTTGTCATCAGGCTAACCTCCGGATGTTTTCATAGTTTTCCTCTCCCTGCAACGCAAATGCGGGTTAGTTCCATCAAAAAGTGCTCCACGAAGGCAAATGTGTTCCATTACTTGATCCAGGAGTTCCCTTGTCTTCTGTATTGGGTTCAAAATTACAAGGCTGCAAGTTTACCATTGCTAAAAGTAAACTCAAAATTGGGTCTGCAGTTCAATGACGGTTATAATTATATCCCTTAAAGAAGAAAAACTGTTTGATACGAAGTTTCTAAATCTGCCAGTTTTCAAAGTTTTTTTAATTTCCAAGTAACCTCTGGAAAATATTAACCCATATGTGAAATTTTATTATTACTATTATTTTCCTGACTGTTGTTGTATTACTATTATTGTCTGTTATTATTATTATTATCTTCTTGATAGACATCAATAAGCCTGAAATTGCCAATTATTTCACATCCACGTGGAATATAAGACACAATAAAAATATCTCAATATTGAAGGAATAATCGCTTTAATGTCCACGAACAATTAAGAAGATACTTGATTCAAAGTTTATAACTCGACATTCTGTTTTTAAAGAATTATGTTCAATCAAATGTTTACTGAGAACATTATTAGCTATATTCTGAACATTTGTGACCATAAAAGCCGTAGATTAGTCTGAAATAGCCGGGACAAAAGAGTGATCAAAATTTCGTGAGTAATCTTTGCACACTCCAAAACAAGTGATCCTCAACAACAACAAAAAAGAAGACAACAATGGGCATTCTGATGGCGCATCAGAGGCAAAGTTCGTTTTGTATCCAAACAAGAAAGAAAGGTTGGAATAAGGCGTCGTGAGGGGGCGTGTCTGTTGGCTACTGGGAATATCGTGAGCTGCTTCTTCGGAAGCTGGGATGGAGGAAGGTTGCGTCGTGAGGATGAGGATTCACGATTCACTGATGGAAAAAAAGGATAACTCCGGATCAGGGGAGAGTGGTTTAAGATAGAATGGAAAGATTTAGGTTTAAATCACAAAGCTGTTGGTTGTTTGGATGTGGTAAGTTGTAATTTTAAAATGGAAGATTACGGATGTCAGATGATTTTTCGGAGATTCAATAATTGTTAAGCATTCGCTGTTTTGAAATAGTACGAAGGTACAACTCTTTTTTTTTTCCTCTAAAAGAGAAATAGAACGAACGTGCTCTATCAATTCTTGAGAAATGAAAAGATAAAGATCAATAGAGATGAATAACTGATTTCGCCTTTTATTCCAAAAAGAAAAAAAGGTGGTAAAAAAATACTCTTGATTCTTTTCAAAGGATGATTGATTGTAAATCAAATTGTACTGGTCTCATCTCCTCTTTAAAATAAAGGGCGCTTTTTCAATGGTTGTATTTTTAGATAAACTCATCCCTGATTGTTTATATATAGCTTTTTTGACTTTCTACAAGATAAAACCACTTAGGCTCAGAGGGTAGATCGCTTTCTTCCCAATGATATGCAATGCCCAGATTCGAACCCCAGCGATGGCTAGTAGATTAATCATAGCGCTAACGTGAAATATCCTCAGTAGTAGATGGATCGTGGATCAGAATCTCATTGTCATAAGGCCAAACGAATTAGGTTTGCGTGGTCTTCCTCTTTATGTTATGCAAATACTGGATATTTTCATTAAATTGTCCTCCATAGGAGCTAGATGTTTCATTTGTGTTATAAGTAGGATCCAAAAACAAATCTACGGAGTTAATCATAAATAACCATAAACACAAGAATGGGTCAGCAGTTCAATCCTGGTTATGAAATAAAAACAACTCTTTTCTGAATTTCCACTAGATAAAAACAAAATCAACACAAACACTTTATTGCTGTCATGGATATCAAGGTGTCAATAACTAAAAACGCTGTTTTGGGTACGTTTAAAAATGTGGCTTATCATGACTAGTGATAATTTTAATAAAGATTCACTTGTACAATACATGACACTAATATATACAAACAAAATATAAAATGGAATTATATATTTTGTACTTTTCAATCATGCTAAATGTTTATAAGTTTGAATGCATAGAAAAAAACATTGAAATACTAACATTCAAAAAGAAAAAAAAAACTAAATTATGTCATTGTTATACATTATTTCTAAACTTAATGTATTAAAAAATATTCACTTTAGAAACATAAGTCCCGCAGTGGACTTATCGTTAAGACACGGTTCCCAGCAGATCACCGAAGTCAAGCATCACTGACTACGGTCAATGTGTGGGTGGGTGACCACTTGTATCAGTCTGCGTAGGGACCGAGGGTGTGCGGTATTGGTCCTCGTTAAACTGTGCTACCGTAAAGTGCTCGACTTCGCGCGCAGGTCGTCGGGCTACCGAAGCGGGTGTGCCATCCCCTCCGCAGAGGATCAAAATTGTGATGGCATGTCTTCGGATCATCCTCCGGGATGTTTCCCAGACTGTCGCCAATAGCCCATTGTGCAGCTCTAGTGTGACGCAAATTAACAACAATCATCTTTAAAAACATAAATACTTATTAGTTATTTAGATTTGTTTTTTATCCTTTCTAAATTGGCCAAAGAAATTTTAAACATAAGCGTTGCTATTGGTGCTACATACTGTCATACCAATTTTTGGTGACTGCCTCATTCGAAAAATAGCGTGAAGATGAAGCTATTTAAATATTTTCTGTTAATCTCAAACATTACTTTAGAAATAATAAAAAGAAAAACAAAGCAAAGATTTAATTTCTATTATTATCCAGTCCCTGAACTACAAGTAATGGAAGAACGGCAAAGCACGGAGGCGTAGATGAGCACAGACTTCACGCGCTTCGTCTTCACTTTTCTCTTTGATTTTGTTTTGCCACCCGTTCAGAAGTCTCTGTTACTCCCCCCCCCCTCTCACGTTCTTAACCCCTTTTGTTCTTCTTCAGGAACAAAAAAGAAAAGAAGATTACTCCACAAAACAAAACAAGATAGAAAGAGAGACTATCAAATAATTACAAATTAGTCTTGCATCGCTCCGCACGATGTGTGGATTTCAAAACTTGAGGTCGTGCGATGTTTGGCGGTTTGTATTGAATTTGAGCAGATTCCGTTTAAAAATAGATTATTCTGCACTTTGTACTTTTTAGCTCTACTTTATGCAACGTATTTCTTTCGTTTGTTTTAAGGGATGTGTGAAATCAAGAGTAAAAGAATCAGAAAACTAAAATAATAAGAAAAATTAATGGAATTATGATTGATTAGACTATTTTCTAAAGTTTTGATACTTTAGTGCCTTCGTTTGACGATTCAGGTTGTCTTCATTAGATAAACCTTCCTTAGGTTTGCTTTCGTTCGTTAAAAGGCGAATTCAAGAAAAGTTTTATTTTCTTTAGGTTTGTCTTAGTCAAATCAACTTCCTAAGGTGAATACACAACCTAAGAAAATGAATTGGTCGAAATTCGATTTTGTCAGACTATATCTATTAGACTTTTCGCAAAATAGTTAACAATTCGGTTCCTTCTTTAGACTCTTTAGGTTGCCTTCATTAAATTAACCTTCGTTAGGTTTGCTTTCTTTAGTTAAAAAACAGGTTTAGAAAGATTTGTAGTTCTTCAGATTTGCCTTAGGTTTGCATGTTGTTGTTTCTAATGCAATTTGCCAATAACAGCAAGCCCTCAGTGGTGCCATCAATAGCCAAGAATATGACTTCAGCCAAGAACACGTCACAACCCGTTCATAGGGGGACCTATTCATACATCCATTCATTCATCCACAGATCGTAATTTTGGCCTAAATCAGAACGCGATCAATCTTCGATTCAGTACCCCAGAGGTATTGATTTGTTATGGGACATAGAGAACTTTGCGACCCGACAGATTTTAACGTGCATCAGTCACTATTTACTACACGGGAGTTCTAAGCAGACCTTACGACCTCCTGAACATGGGCTCAGTGCTCTACCAGCCTCACTATCCCTGCCAGATTTCATGTAATTGAACCAAATATTGAATTGAACCAAATATTGAATTTTTAATTTATTTACTACCCTTTTATATATTTTTAACAATTGAAACAGGTCACATCGTTTCTATATAGTTCAGCTGAATTGATTATTTTTTACAAATAATAATGAGCAATAATAATTATTACTTATTTAAAAAAATAATAATATAATAATAATAAGTAATAAGCTGATCAGACTGTGTAGTGGTCAGAAAGCTGACCTTACATCAAAAATTCGAATCCCGGACAAGGCATGGTCGTTCTTTCAATCTCTGCATTATCTTGTGAGACCAACTTTGGTCTACCTAATGCGTTGCTCTTGAAAGAGTGACCAACAAATCTACCCTACTGATAACTGGATGACGAATGTCAATCGGGTGGGCATTGGAGGAAGAAGAAAAAAGTTATAGTTTTTAAAAAAATCAAAAAGATTTTAAATTTTTCTTCTTTTTTTGAAAGAAATGTGTTTTTTCAAGATTAAATGACAAAATTAATTAGTAACGTGTTTAAAAAATTTTTTTAATTAACTTTAATTAATTAATGCTTTTTGAAGAAATTATTTCAACTTATTTTGGAATCAAATGGTACAAAAAGCAAAACATTTACCCCACACTATTTTCTTTATAAAAAAAAATTATAATGATGTTCATCTAATTTTGAAAAAAAGTGAAGAAAGATGGATATTAATATACATAATAATTATGTAAATGAATCAGGGAGGAGACAAGATCTACTTTATATTACGAAATAGATTTACTTGTTGCTGTTATTTCGCATCATATGTTTTAAAGAAAGCATGCAGTTAAATATCTTCCGAATAATTGCCTAATCCTAATAGGCAAAAGTATTTCTCACAAATGTTGTAGTAGTATAATAAATGCAGTAATCGGTCTACATTAGAATTTTAGCATCTATACATCACATGACCTGAAGAATGCTATCCCCTGTTGTTTTCCAAATTACCACTTAAATAGAGAAAAAGCTTTTAACCCTTTTCACCTATAACACACCTTAGTATATTAAGAAGAAGATTTTGGGGGGTTGGCCCATTAAAGGGGTCAAACACTTCCTGGCATATTTAAGTCTGTAGTCTACTAGCTCGTACTCTTTTTAGAGACCCGTGCCTAAAATTCAGCGGATTTTTTTTAAAACTACACTCTGCTGTGTTCGTGTTATACTTGTAAATAATTCTTAGTAAGCTTATAATTATGTAAATATACTAAGAGTTTTTCGTGTACGACCGAAATCAAGAGAATGTCGACTTTCACCGGTGAATGTCAGCAATCACTTAGTCGCTTTGGGAAATGTCCGAAATATTTGTTATATCTGATTTTATATGAATTTATTCGTCGTTATTATTATATTTATTCAATATTTTATTATCTGCTTAGGATAGATTTGGAGAAACATCAGTGTTCGGAGTACCGGTTAACCCCTTGACGAAGACGTCTGGGAGACGTCATTTGTTCCTTATTTCAAAACAATAATTGACGCGTCTCAGGCGTCTTCAACACAGAGATGCCAACTTGCTCCGGACAGCAAATAAATATTTCAAAGTGGCAGTTTATCAATTGTGATTCTTGGTTTAATAAATTCAATTTAGTAGATTTTTATCCACCACTATTTCTAGATAATTTGTAGGCTTATATAATTCACAACTTTATAGTAGTTATGTCATATATTACCTTTTAAAAAGCAAGCAAAAATAGTCAAATATTTGAAAAATTTAGTTTGTAGTTATTTACAGTTTTCTTTTATTATTTTGGCGTGTCCGGAGCAGTTGGCATTTCTGTCAACATTCCGTTGCGAGTTGTTGTTTACAGTGCAATCAAAGAACATTTCTATATCAAGAAATTAATAATTCCGCACAGTTTAAAGTTTTACTGTTTAATGATATGTCAAGGGGTTAAATAGAAACTGGGCACTGGACCTTAAAAAAAATTGATGTAGGGTATACCGGGCAGTGGCACTTAACTAGATTTAGTATAAGTTTCGGACATTTAGTACAACGACTATGCGATTGTCAACATTCAGCTGTGGAAGTCAACAACCAACAATTTCGGTCATTCAGAAGAAACTAATAGTAAATATATTTACTATTAGTTTCTCAGAGAAGGTACAAGAAAATATTTTGTAACAATACTAAATGCTTACTGGTAAGCATACAAGGAAAGCATCTGTAATAGTATTAACAGGTTCTTATTCTAATTAAAATTAATGCAATAGGGTATGAAAAACTTGCTTGAGTCAGTTTTTCAGAGCAAAACATTTAATCTTAGTCAAATCNGTCGTTGAACAGCTGACCCAAATTTGGGTTTACGACTACTAATGTTCAACTTCGTATCCTTGCAATTTTGAACGCAATCCAGAAGGCAAAGGAACTCCTGAATCATGTATTGGGAGAAATTAGCACACGTTAACCCGACACTCGAAATATTTGCTCTGTTACAATCGTACCCTGTTACAATTGACCCCACTCTCCCCTACACATTAAATCTGTTGGTTGTGATGCGAAAATTTGAAGAGAAGAGTACCAGTTCAAGTGTTGCTACGTCGTCTAACTAGGGTGAATATGACGCAATCTTATTACCATGGCTGTTGAAATATAGAATCTGGAAAAGGGCCTAGGTGCTTGGAAGTGGTTGGGCGAAGTACGAAATTATTAGGAAGAATATTTTTAAAAAAAGCCGAAAGAAATCACAAAATTGATTACGTTAGAACAAAACATCCTTCGGAGCCGTGGTGGTTCAGGGAGTAGAGCCCTTGCCTCCCAAGAAGGTGACCCGGGTTCGAATCCCAGCGAATATGAATGCGATACGAATTCCGCACTCGGCTCGTACTGACCACAGTACTAACGTAAAAATATGCTCAGTGGTAGAAGGATCATGGGTCAGAAGCCCTTTGACGTTAGGCTAACCTTGGGAGGTTATTATGGTTTTCCTCTCCATGAAACACAAATGCGAGTTAGTTCTATGAAAAAGTTCGCCAGGAAAGCAAATTTCTCCCAATACTTGATTCAGGAGTTCCCTTGTCTTCTGAATTGGGTTCAAAATTACAAGGCTACGGAGCTGATAACTGGTAGTCGTAAACTCAAAATTAGGCCAGCTGTTCAACAAAGGTTATATAAAAAATAAGTTTTTGAAATGACGAATTTTACGAATGTTCTAAAACATGTCAAGACATGCGAAATAAGACATGCAAATATTGAAATGTTTAAAAAAGCAGCGGCAATTTAGTTGCCAACCCAATACTCTATTCTAGATTCCTTTTAATCTTCCAATTCAGGTTTCGATCAAGAAAATATCATTTTTATTACTGTAATCTTCCAACAAACGACAGCAATTTAGGTATACAAAATGTATCTACATTGCGATTGTCAAACGGGGTGGTGCGTTTGAGAAAAACGAAAGCGAAATCGTGTCCCAATTTTCTGTTCAACAATAGTCCAGTTCAAGGAGTTAACCTCGAAACATCACACAAGACTGCTTCCATAATGAGATCTTCAGTTGACCACAACCCCCCATTGTTTAAGAGAAGGGAATTTGTTTGTTTTCGGGGGTGGCCTAGCCTTCACTGCGGTGACCCATATAGTCCGTCCCCCACAAATGGTCCATCTTGGTTGATGATAGTCGTGATTCGCGTGCACCACTATTAAATGGCCAACGTGAGGAGATGGTCGCGATAGTTGAACTTTCTATATGTAAAAGGGTTAGAAGGCTCAGCTTTGCGCGTGCCATTAGAAAAGTGAAAGTTGTGGTTAAGGCTGTTAAAATCTATGGGTAAACGTGGTTTCTTTTTAATGGAGTTTCGTTATTCCATTTATGGGGAGACAGGCTATTAGGAAAAACAATTCCACGATTTTCAAAATTAAATTTCCTAATCTTCGTGTTTTTCTTCTTCTTTTATTTAAAAAAAAAATTCTATGAAATATTCGGGAGTTGTTGTTGTTGTTTTTTTCTGATATAGTGCAGATAAATGTTTAAGTTGCTATGATTCAGTTAGGTTTTGTAAGCTTGAAAGATATTTAAATTTTGTATCATCGTGAACTTTAGAAAGATAAATAAATAAATAATAATAATTCCGTTTAGATGCTGTAAGAATCAAGATTTATTTCTGGGTATAAAAAATGGTATTAACTAATTGAGTTGAGTATCTATGATACCGTGAATGACCAACATCAAGAGAATGTCGACTTTCACCGGTGAATGTCAACAATCACATAGTCGCTTTGGTGAATGTCCGAAATATTTGTTATATACAATTTGATATTAATTTATTCTTTGATATTTTTATATTCATTCAATATTTTAATATATTAGGAGGATATATTAGGAGAAACATCAGTGTTCGGAGAACCGGTTAAATGCATACCGGGTAGTATGCTTAACTAAAAAAAACATCAGTGTAGGGTATATCGGGCAAATATATACCGGACAGTGGCTCTTAACTATATCTATTATATTTTTCGAACATTTACCAAAGCGACTATGTGATTGTCAACACTCACCAGCTGAAGTCAACAACCACCAATTTTGGTCATTCACAGTAACGTGTCCATTGAGTATTCACTAATTGAGTAGCTATATAAAGTAGTAACTCTTTGAGTTGTTTAACTGATTATTAACTAATTGAATAACTACATGAAGTATTAGATAATTAAGCACTACAATGATCTTAAATTAAGTAACTATTTCTGTGATTAATATCAACACTGAGCATTGACTAATTGAGTAGTTGTACAGATGATTAGCTCATGAAGTAGCTAGATTGAGTAATAACTCATTGAGTAGCAATGTAGACTCATTAAGTTGCAACATAGAGGAGTAGCTACATTGAGTTGTTGATCATTTATGTCGCTCTGGAGCTACACATTGGGCTATTGGTGACTGTCTGGGAAACATCCCTGAGGATGATCCGAAGACATACCATCACAATTTTGATCCTCTGCAAAGGGGATGGCACCCCCACTTCGGTAGCCCGACGACCAGCAAGCGAAGTCGAGCACTTTTCTGTAGAACAGTTTAATGAGAACCAATACCGCACACCCTCGATCCTTACGCAGACTGATCTAAGTGGTCAACCACCCGCATACTGACCACAGCCAGTGATGCTTGATTTCGGTGATCTGCTGGAAACCGTGTCTTAACGATCAATCCACTGCGGGATAGCTACATTGAGCATTACATATTTCTAATGCTACTTTGAGTAGCAAATAATTAAGTAGCTATTTATATTGATCATTAACTATTTGAGTAGCTACAATGAGTACATTAATTGAATAAGTAGCTGCATTATGTTATAATCCATTGAATTACCAAACATGAATATCATCTCAATAAGCTTAATTTAGTATTCATTAATGTAGTGGTTACCCACTAACTAATATGGAATTACCATATGGAATATAATTCATTCAATGGGTAGGATTATTTTAATTCATTGAGTAAAGGCGTTGAATCTTCGAATGTACAATCTCGTAAAGCTAATCCAGCAAAGCAAATATAATAACTACATATTGTTTATCAAAGTGAATTTAAAAGTCTATATCACCAAAGTTTATTCGTCTCGTCTGGTTCAATTCCG
This sequence comes from Parasteatoda tepidariorum, assembly GCF_043381705.1. Classification (NCBI taxonomy): domain Eukaryota; kingdom Metazoa; phylum Arthropoda; class Arachnida; order Araneae; family Theridiidae; genus Parasteatoda; species Parasteatoda tepidariorum. Next base: position 9,570,598 of record NC_092210.1, read on the forward strand.
GATATAAAATAAAAACTGATTGTTAAAAATTCGTCATAAGTATTTTTATCTTAATAATTAATCCTTGCTATTATCTGACATTTATGAACTATAATTTAAAAAAATATTAATACCTTAGCTTATAAAGACGTTTTTATGTCTTTGTTTTGAAAACGAAAAACGAAAGCATAAAATAAAAAGTTAAAATATACTTAGAATAAAACTATTATATTCAATTAACCAAATGTTATACATATCGATAAATAACATTTTTATTGGTCGAATTTCGTGTAATTAGTAATGAAATACTGTTCCTTTATAATTTTATTGTTTATAGAATGCATCAATTGCATTAAAACAATTATTTTATTTTCCATACTAAATAGCATTAAAAAAAACATTTTATTTAAAATCGAACCTTCTTAGTTCATCATTATCTTTGTTTATAAATTTGTACTGAAGGAAGAAAACAAGAATATTACGTAATTGGCATGTTTAGGTCAAAGAAAAAAAACTAATTGTGTAAATTGTGAATAATTAAGTAATAGTTTATTTAGAATTTTTACAAAATGTTTTATATGAGCCGCGATGGCTCAGGGGATAGAGCGTTTGCCTTCCAATGAGGTGAACTGGGTTCGAATCCAGCGATGACTGGTTGATACAAATCAGCATCCGGCTTGCACCGACCACAGTGCTGACCTGAAATATCCTCAGTAATAGAAGGATCATGGGTTAGAGTTCCTTTGTCGTCAGGCTAACCGTGGGAGGTTCTCGTCGTCTTCCTAAATTGGGTCGGCTGCTCAACGACGGAGTATTTGCCTCCCAATGAGATGACCTGGGTTCGAATCACAGCCATGACTGGCCGATACGAATTCCGCCCCCGGCTGGCACTGACCACAGTGCTGAGGTAAAATAATCCTCAGTTATAGACGAATGTTGTCCCCTTGCCGTCAGGTTAACCATGGGAGGTTTTCCTCTCCATCTAATCCAAATGCGGGTTAGTTCCATCAAAACGTTCTCCACGAAGACAAATTTCTCCCAATACTTGATCTAGGAGTTTCTTTGTTTTCTGGAATGGGTTCAAAATTACAGGGCTACGGAACTCAAAATTCGGTCAGCTGTTCAACGACGGTTATAAAATAAAATGTTTTACATTAATACAGATATATTAAGATAAACTTTGTGTATTTAATTCGCAGAATGCGAAATTATGACAGAGTTTTCTAGATTCGAATTTTTGTTTTTGATGTACAAAATTGTGATAAAAATCGAAGATAATTGTTTTTGAATTTTGCCTTTTTTCTTTCTGTGCAATCGTTCTTTCACGTTTCACTGTAGTTAATTCCGAATAAAGAAATTTGAGTTTTAAACTCTCATTCAATTCGTACTAAAACAACAATCTACGAAGTATTTAATCGAACTAAATTAGCAACTTCGCTCACAAAGTATTATTTATTCCTATTAAATCAACAGCTTTGTAACTAACTTGATTTCAATATCACGTACCCTATCAAAATGGAAACACTGGATCCTCATTTTTTCATTTGATGGCACCTCAAGCGGTCTCATTCTAAAGACTATAACCAGAATATACTATATATCGCTTTTATAACTATAACAACAGCCGTACGAAAAGGAAAAGAGAGAGCGTGTGGATTTCAGTAAAATTTGTTGAATTTATATTATTAAATATTTAAAACAATAACAATCTTTAAATAAAAATTCCGAAAAAAACTCATTTTATTTGTTTATTTATTTTTGAACTTTTACCTTGTTCATTGTTAGACCCAAATATTCTGTTTGTTAAAATATGTAAAATTATTTAGATAAAAATATGTAAGAATATTTTCTAAAAACAGAACCTAGAGTTTTGCACTTTGCTGGAAATATGGTATGCTTATTTTGCTAAATTTATTATATAATTTATTACTAATGACAACCTTTTTTTTTTCAGATCATATATTCTACTACATTTTTTGTAAAATAATACTTAAACATGAACATATTTAAATTTAATTTTCGAACTTATGAGTTATCTCTCGTATCATTATCATTATTTATCATCTGTTACCATTATAACTCGTTATCTATTATCATTAATTATCATGAATGATTATTAATCATTTTAATTTAATATTGAATCATATTTCCATTTAAATAAACCATTTTTCTATTTCTTATTTTATAGGAAGTGGTGCCTTTTTTTTAATTTTGAAACAATAATACAAATAAATAAATAAAATCATAAATATTCCTGAAAAAGATGAGAAAATTATAAGACACCAAACGGAACATTCAAAAGCTGAATATTGACCTAGATTAGAATAAGATTAAATAATATTTTTTTTTTCCTATCAGTTCCGTAGATGAGAATTATTAGTTTAAATCTCAGACTTATACCTTAAGGTGGTTTTGTTTTTGGAAGAATATCTACATAAAACGTTGATATTAAATAGGCGTTGGTATCTCAATTCGGTCAGACGGCCAAAAAGCGAAAGTGACCAGGTCAAGTTGCCGGGAAAATTGTGGGTTTTACCGTGGTCACGTGTGTGTTAACACTTCGATAATTCCATATCATCTTTGATATCGTCTGCAGTAATCTCTGAAATTAGAAAAAAATGAGTTCAAACGATATGGAGTAGAGTTGAGTTGTACTCTTTTGTATCCTTGGTGGAGAAAATTAGAAAACGTCTTGATAATAGTTAATGTTCATTATTTAGATCAAGTTATTTAGTCGGATCTTTTAGAATTAATGTTTATCACTCGTTATTTATTTTTGAGATTGAGCAGTATGAGATTGAGCAGGTTTATAAGTTGTGATATAGTTAATTTTTAGTGAACAAAAGAATTAAAGAAGTTTGAACAGAATTTAGTTAAAATAATTTATCTGTATTGTAATATTTCTTTTCCTCGATTAGTAGATGAAATAAATTCCTGAAATATATTCTTTTATAATTTAAAAAAAAAGAGAAAAGAATCCTTTTTTAAGGTTTAAAATTTTGGTTTTGTTGCTTTTAATAAGAATACATAACCACTCCTTAATTAGTCTATTAAAAAAACAAATTTCCTAAGTTAAGAAATTACAGGAAAAACTTAAATGCTTATAAAGACATTTTTTTTTCGAATTTTATGAAAATTGTGGCTTTACGATTGTCATGTATGTGTCGTCTTCGATAATGTCAAGAAATAGAAAAATGAGTTCTAATGATATAAAGTCGATATGAGTTGTAATATTTGTATCCTTAAAAACTTTTTAAAAATTGGAAACTCTTCCGATAATAAAGTTCATTATATAAAATAAAGTTATTTATTTCAAATCTTCTTGTAATTATTTTTTATTATTTTTAAAATGAGGCAATTTGTCAAGGTTTTTTTAAATTGTGCTACAGTAGTTAATTTTAAGTGAACAAAAGAATTAGAGTAATTTGAACAGAATCCAATTAACTACTTTATCTGCTACTACTTTTTTAAAAAGATTTTTAAGCGAAAAGGGTTAGTTGAAGTTTAATTTTAATAATTCTAAATAAATGGAAATAATTTTTAACTTTTTAAGTACTACAAACTTTTGCTTTCAAAAAATATAAACAACTTAAATTAGTCCATTAAAGCAGATAATGATTCTGTAAATTATAATATTCTTTATAAAATTCTGTTTCTAAAGTAAATTATAATTTATTCCATAAGTAATATTATTGCGTATAATTTCACTTTAGTATGAACAATTTTTATTTTGTTTTTAATTGTTACCGGTTTCAATTTTCAATTTTTTTTAATGAAAGTGTTGAATTTTTCTATTGAAACAGCTCGTGATCCTGTAAGTTGTTATATCTTGTTGTTGAAAAGAAAAAAAAACTTGAAGAAACATGCTTTTTTCATGCAATTGCACGGAAGCCTAAACTACACGGATTTACTTTTTGATGAAGAGGTTTAAGGTCTATTAAAAGTAATGTAAAAACTTTCTTTTGACTGAATAAAAAAAATTAAGTACAAAAAAAAACTAAAGTTTTTTTTCTTTTCCTAAATAATTTCCAAAGTTCAAGTTACTGCTTTAAAATTAAATACCTTACTCTTTAAAACTGCTCTAAAAACATCAACGTAAAAAAAAAAGTTTAGTACTAAAGCTATTTATTTTAAGTATTAGAGCACATCATAACAAAGAGCATAATAATTAAGAAAGTACTAATTAAAAAAAAAGAAGGCGAAAGACCAATTTTCAGGAAATCTTTAAAAGGAAAAAAAAGTTTCGAATTGAAAACACATCCAAACGATTCTCAATTGCTTTAATGGAGAACTTCTCTTTAGAAATTGTTCTTTTCTATTCGATGGAACAAAATCCTAAACGTTTTCTCTACAAAAAGGCGTGAAGTTTAAGCATCAATGTGTACTTACTAAAAGACTTCACGGTTTTATTTCGAACATAGAACTGAATATAGAATTAAAAACAGAAAAAAAATTAGGTTAAGTAATGTATTGAATGCATTTAAAGTAAAGCTTTGAAATCGCTCTGAAAATCTATAGGAAATTCAGGGATGCCTAAATGCAGGAATTTACTCAATAGTTTTACTTTAAAGCGTTTCTTTGTACAGATTTGACTTATTTCACGTTTTAGTGAAGGTATAGTTGTATGGGTATATTGTAAGGATTGCTGGGAAATAAATAAGAAGCATTGTAATATTGTTTATTATTTGTGTTTTTAAAAAAGTTCCTTTTATTTTTCTAAAAAATATGAAAAAAATTCGTCTAGCATTAAAAAAAAATTTCCAGTTTCATTTGACAAAATACTTATTTGTTTTTACGCCTAAACTTTCCCGTTAATAATTTTTTTTTAAAAATATATTTTTCATCATGTGAATATTTCTAGGCGGTAATCACTCTCAATTATCAGTTACTTTCGCAAATTACAGGTAATTATCTTATTTGTATTGTCAGAAAGTTAACCTTTTTTCAAAACTTTAAAGATAATTATTTTAATTATAAGAAATCTTTATTTTCACATTTGATTTTTTTTATTTCTTTATTTTTGTAAAAAGTGTTGCTTTATAATATGAATACAAGTTTTTAACAAAAGAACATAAACATCAATTATTAAATTATTTGTGTAGTTGCAAAATTTATAACCAATTTAGGTTGCTACAAAATTGATAAATTTAATTTTTTTTATTGAAATATAATCTTTTTCATTTTTATTTGTCAAAATTATTGTTTGTATTTATTTTAATTTCCTATTTTGCTATTTTATGCTATAGACATATTTATAAAGCTGTCTTATTTTTTATCTGCTCAATTACGAAGACTATATACCTAAAAAATGTAAAATTGGCTGTTCAAGTTGTAATCTTTAAGAAAAAATAAATTAATAAGTAACGCATGTCTCTGAATTGATCGTACAAAATGACACTTAATCTTTTACTATCATTTAAAACTGTGCACCAATATGCGAAGTTGCAACATAAATTATCATGCGTGGGTGGGTAGCCATCACGCAAAACATATAGAATACGTAAATAGATCCAAGCAATTTTATAACCACAGAGGGTTATTATTATCTTAGAGTTAACTCGCGTGATCTGTATTTTGATTTGCCAAATTTATAATAGCTAAAATTATTATTATTTATTTATTCATTAGTGAATTATCTCTCAAAAGAACTTCATGAATTTGTCAGTTACCGACTGATCTACAAAATATCGCTATAATCTTTTTCCAAGATGCGAAATTTCGTTCCTATGATTTTTTTTCCCACGATTTAAAAGAAGTTAAGCTGCTTAGTTAGCTACTAAGTTAAGCTACTGTAATGTATTAATAGTTATGTACTATTGTACTACATTAACTATCATTGTGCTATATTAAGTTTTATTAGCACAATTACTATTATTATTACATCAATATTATATTAGTACTATATTAAGCACTATTAGTATTACATTAGATATTATTGGTATTATAGCTCATAGTAGTATAACTCAGTAGCTAACTACTTAAACTGCTTATTGAGATACCACTTAATAACGCGATATCAGGGGTTCAGAGCGTATTTTATTCAACGTAAGATTATGCCCATCACAAATTGTGTCCATCGCATGGTTATTCCATAATGTGATAATCTCTAAAGTGATATTTTGTCCAATGCGCAATTATGTCCAGTGCTTAGTGATTTCCTAAATGTGAATATATTCAGCTTGGAATTGCATCGAAAACGAAATGCCGAAAGGTTGATTACATTCCATACATGTCAACGCATGATTATGCTACAGTGAATATATGATCAAACTCAAGCTCTTCACGTAGTTTTATCCAAGGCAAGATTATATCCCTCACATGTTAATTTCCAAAGTTTAATTCTATCTTATGTATTATATGTTCAAGGAGAAAATATATTTAGTTAGATATTATGTCTAAAGCTAGATTTTATTAAAAGCGAAGTTATGTCTAATGCGAGATCAACTGTCATTGTCCCAGTCCTAAGGCGTTGAAAGTTATATCCTAAGCGAGATCATGTCAAAGGCAAGATAATGTCTAATGCGTGATTATACCTAATGCGAGATTATTTCAATATTAACAATTCGATATCAATATTCGATATCAATATTCGATATCAATATTCAATATCAATATTCAATATCAATATTCAATATCAATATTCAATATCAACATTCAATATCAACATTCAATATCAATATTCAATATCAATATTCAATATCAATATTCAATATCAATATTCAATAGCAATATTCAATAGCAATATTCAATAGCAATATTCAATATCAATATTCAATATCAATATTATAATAAAAAATTTCAAGATAAAAATTTTGATATCGAATGGAAAAGCTGATTGACACAGACCTGTTGCATCATGGGAAACAACACTTCCATTTCTGTGAGATGATGATTCGTGGGCCAGCAACAAGTTGTAAGAGGCTAAATGGAGCTCCTGACCAGCTTCGATGTCTCGGACAACTTCAAGGTAGATCTATCACAAGAACACACAATTTAAATTACTACTTGATACACTTATACATCGAAATGCACTACTTTTTTATAATAATTACTACTTGACACACTTGATACACTTCCAGGTAAAATAAAACTGCTATCCTATTAACAATGTTCAATTGAATTATTCCTTGATGAACTTGATACACTTCCACATAGAAATGAACTTCAAAAATATATAAATAGGAAATAAAAGTAAACATGGTTTCAAGAGCTCAAAAACATTCACCCATTTCACATTTCAAATCACATTTATTTCTTTGCATTCCCGTCTGGCAAGTCTTGAAAATTAGAGTTTGTTTTGGGGGGCTTGAAATATGGCATTTTCTATTTATATATTTCTGAAGCGAAAGAAGTTTTTAATCGAGTAAAACCTTTAATCTATTGAAAATATGCAACTCAATTGCTGTTTAATGAACTTAGATAGATCACACCAAATTAACTGTTACTTTATTACTAATATACAATATTTAATTGCTATTTAATAAAATTGACACATTTCCAGGTAAAAATATACTTTTTAAGTTAGTAATAAAAAAAATCAATTAAATGACAATTATATCCTAACATAAGAGCTTATAACATAAGAATCAATATATGGTAAGTGAATATGTTTTAATATTAAAAGAGTGTATAAATAAAATACATTAAAAAGTGGCATAAACATAAATATTGTAAATTTCTAGCATATGATTATGTTTAAAAAAAACAGCGCATTCATTTTCGGAAAAGGCATTATTAACTTTTTTTACTGCTTAAAGAATACATAAGAAAAATAATAATATAATTTTATTTTGAACCTCGCTAATACGCAATGCAAAATATTTTGAAGAAATAATGATTTTCGACAATATTTAAAACTTTTAAAAAAATTTACAGTATTCCGAAACAAAATAAATCTAAAATTGTATGAAAAAATAATAAATTAAGGAACATAAATAGAAAAATACAGGAAACAATCCTTGAGTTTTGCCGATGGTCTATTTAGTTTTCTAACCATCCAATGTACTGGAAAAAAATTAAATTAAGGAATATGGAATAACAAAGAGCATAGGACACAAGTCTTTTAGTTTTGAAGAGGGTTCATTTAGTTTTCTTATCTTAAAATTCCCTTTCAAAAAGAAAAATTAAGAATTATAACTATGGGTCATAAAATAACAACAAAAATATAGGAACCCGTCTTTTAGTTTTGCAATTGGTTTATTTTGTTTTCTAATCCTAAAATTCACTTTTAAAAGGGAAAATTAAGGATCATAAAATAGCAAGAAATATAGGAACCCTTTTTTTTCGTTCCGCAGTTGGTTTATTTTGTTTATATTGTCTAGTTATCCAATGCGCTGGCAAAAATGAAAAATGCAATCATTTCTTTTCAGCGCACAAGAATGATAATCGATTCTCTCAATTTCCTTTGATAGGCAGGTTCATAATCAGAAAATAGGTCTATGATGGTGTGTGCCCATCCCTAATCCATTTCATAAGTCAGATTCAAAAGTATTCGTTTAGATCAACTGCACCTCCCTGCTTATATCAATTTTTTATTTATTTATAGGTCACATTTTTTAATAATTTCGATGCTGAATCTGTAGAATGATAAACTGCTGATTTAAGATACTTCATAGAAGAAATATTTTAATTCTTCAACTTAACAGTTTTATCCATCAATAGAAAAAACTATTGCAAAAAAATGTAGTATTTTTTAGAAGGGCTGTTTTAGTTATTCGATTTAACAGTTTTATCTATCTGTAAAGCAAACTGTTGCATCTGTAAAGCAAACATTAGGAGAAATATTCTAGTTATTCAACTTAACAGTTTTATCTATTTAAAGAATAAAATATTGCTGATAAATGTTGCTTTACAAAAAAAATGTTTTAACTATTCAATTTAACAATTATATCTTTTTTGTCTTCTGTTTGATTTCAAAAATCTTCTGCATTCTAAAGATACCTCATTGAAAGTATAGTTGCTAAATAACACAATAGTTGTTTTGGATAGAATAATTTTATGAATATATTTTCGGAATTGTTCGAAGATAACTTTTGTATCATAAAAAATGAAATTATGGTCGTTCTTTGAAACAAAGGTTATTTCTGCTAGCGTAATAAGATTGATAGATTTCCGGAATTATCATAAGATATTTTTTGAATTAGTAAATAAAACGTCATTGGAAGTATAATTGTTATTTAAAACAACAGTTATTAGGGCTAACACAATAAAATCGATATATTTTCAGAATAGATATATATTCGGAATTGTTCCAAGATAACTTTTGCATAATTAAAAAACGTTTTATGGGAAGTATAATTGTTATTTAAAAGAACAGTTACTAGGGCTAACATAATAAAATAGGCGAATTTTCAGAATTGTTGTATGGTTACTTTTGCTTAACAAAGAAAATTGGATGAATTACGGTTATTTGCATAAATTAGTAACATAAAAAGACTATTATATTTTCGGAATTATTCGATGGTAACTGTTATATCAAACTAAGCAGGTTATATTTAGCTGTTACATTATGTACTTTTTTGAAAGATACAATAGTAACATTCTTAAAGGAACTATAATGAAAGTTATATTTTATTGGATTTTTCCGAACAAAAAATTTCATAATTAACAATTACAAAATAACTGTGAAGAAAATGCAATTTGAAAATAACCTATTACATAACATTCCAAAGTACTAACTACAAATTACAATGTCTTCATAGTACATTTGAGTTTTTAAACAATTATAATTTTAGGCTTCATGATGAACATTAAAGGTTTTAGGATTTTTGTAGAACGATGCCTGAAATAAATTTGAAATTTTTATAAATGATACACTTTTAGAGTTCAGGCTCTTTGATTGACTGCTTTCATAAAAGTAATAGCAGCGAATTCTTAATAAAAATAAATCGAACTTAAGATATACCGATTTGAGTAACATTTTTAATATTAAATAACAAATTAAAACAAAGGCTAAAATTTACCAAGTTGTATAACATTTTTAAAATCGTATTATTAGCACTTATGAAATAAATTTTGTAAAATCAAATCAATTTTAAGATTTACCGATTTGAATAACATTTTTAATATTAACACTAGAAAGACTGAAACTTAGTATATACCTATATTCTCTAAAAGCAGTCAAAAAGACTGGATTGTGAAAGAATAACTAAGTTGTAAAAAAAAAATTTTAAATAAATTTTTTATATTTTTTTAAATATTTTTACAGCTATATAACAAGTTATTAGTAAATATTAACAATAAAAAAAATTATATGTTTTACAAAAAGTCACAAAATTCTGAAAAATTGTGTCATTATTATACATCATTGTTTTTCTAATTGAAATTAAAAAGCAGTCGAAATTACTTCTTGGGCAATCTAGGGTTAAATAACAAATTAAAGCAAAGGTTAAAATTTGCCATGTTGTATAACATTTTAATATCGAAGTATTAGCACTTATTAAATAAATTTCATGAAAACAAATCAATTTTAAGATTTACCAATTTGGATAGCTTTTTTATCATTTAATAACAAGTTAAAGCAAAAGGTTAAAATGTACCAAGTTGTGCAACATTTTAATATCGTATTATTAACACTTATTAAATAAATTTTGGAGCCATTCAAATGCAGCTAAAAGAGTCAGTCCTCAAAATCCGATGCCTTTAATCATCAAGAATCATATTAATAATATATCTCTTTTATATTTATATTCACTATCAATCACAATATGATGAGGAGGAATACATATTGTCTAGGCGGATCTTTTGAAGTGAAAAACATAACTAACCAAAGAAAAGAAAAACATGAATTATGAACCCCTATAAAATCCCATGCATAACTAATATCTTTCATAGCGTTTCAGAATCAAACTTTTGAGGTGGAATAAAAAAAAATCAATTACCTATTTTTCTACACAATGATTACAAGAATCCAAAGTAGGTGGTCTTGCTCGCAGGGTGCCTCTTTAAGAAGACAACCATCGATGTAAGATGAGACCTAAACTCTGATCATCCCAAATTGATTAACTTTTTTTTTTCTGTGTTGATACTAATCATATATTAGAATCGCTTAAGAATCTATGACGAATTTTTGCGATAAAAACTTTTAAGATGAGGATAGGTTAGGTTAATTTTATATTGTTTAAAGAAAAAAAAAAGATTTGCGCTTTTAAGCATCTGCAGTGAGAGAGATTAGGTGGCTTAGACTTTCTGTGACAAGATGCCACTCCTTTATTTCTAAGTCTTTGAAATACGTCATTAATTCATCTTTTTTTTAAGTATATTGTTTCTTATTGTTAAAATGTAACATTGGCACTTACCATTCTTACACAACTCTGCGTATAATTGGTAAAGTTAACTTTGAGCTTTGATGTATACGAAGGGCATTATGTTTGATGCTACGAACTGGATATATCTCAAATGTTTACGTAATAGAAATATTTTGAAATGTTTACGAAGACGAAATATTTTCAAATGGTTACGACGAGAAAATATTTTCAAATATTCACAAAGAAGAAAGATTTTTAAGTATATATGAATTGAAAATATTTTCCAAATCATTATAAAGGGAGACTATTTTTCTACCTTTACGAAGAGGAAATCGCTTATGAACAAGAAATATTTTCAAATGTTTACAAAGAAGAAATAATATTTTCAAATGTTTGTAAAGGGGACTCTTTTTTAAGCGCATACGAAGAGGAAATCTTTTAAATTGTTTATGAGCAAAAAATATTTTCAAATATTCGCAAAGAAGAAATATTTTCAATGTTTACGAAGAAGAAATATCATTTTCAAATGTATATGAAATGAAAAAGTTTTCAAATGTTTGTGAAGAGGGACTCTTTTCAAACGTTTATGGAGAGAAAATCTTTTAAATCGCTTATGAGCAAGAAATATTTTCAAATATTTGCGAAGAAAAAATATTGTAAAATATTTTCGAAGAAGAAATATTTTCAAATGTTTACGACGAGAAAATATTTTTAAATGTTCACGACCAAGAAATATTTTCAAATGCATATGAAGGGAAAATATTTTCAAGTGTTTGTAAAGGAGGACTCTTTTCAAATGTTTACGAAGAAGATATCTTTTAAATCGCTTATGTGCAGGAAATATTTTCAAATATTTGAAAAGAAGAAATATTTTCAAATATTTACAACGAGAAAATATATTCGAATGGATGCGAAGAACAACTATCTTCAAATGTATAAAGCGAAAAAAAATTTTCAAACATTCCAAAAGGGGAAACCTAAAAAATTATTTNACGCATACCTCTTCTTACTATATCCCGCACTTATTCTAATTTTCCACATTTTGCTTCCTTTCATTTTGTGGTTGCTATAGATGATAGTGTTATCCGTCCTTAGCAATTGTCCAGCAGTGTATTTTCAAATATTTACAACGAGAAAATATATTCGAATGGATACGAAGAACAACTATCTTCAAATGTATAAAGCGAAAAAATTTTCAAATATTCCTAAAGGGGAAACCTAGAAAATGATTTGAAATGTTGGCGAAAAACATTTTGAAATGTCTGTGAATCTTATTTAACTAAGAAAAACCATATCTTAAAGCATTGAGTTGATTCTGAGAACATATAAGGGTGAACAATAATAAGATGAAAAAAAAACAGTTCCTACAATTTTTTTGCACCTCTAAAAGTAATAGCGCAAATTAAAAAAAAAATAACGCATCAGGTACTTGAATTATATGTTTAGGAACTATGAAACACCAAAAAACATACTTGCGAAAGTAAATTTTTTTTTTCTGTTTGAATGTACATAAGTTCCGATAGTAATAAATGTGTAATAAATAGTAATTAGTATACTCTAACTTGCGATTAATGAGACTTATAACGTTTTCAGATAATCATAATTGGCAATTTTACTTATAAAAATATTTTTTATTTGTTATAAATCTCATATTTTCAGTAGAGGAGTTCATGGTCCAAGTCAATTAATGAACCTATATCACCCCGAATGAAAAGCGCTCCCTTTAGTTTATTTAAACATTTAAAAATATCATTCATAGCTTAGCTGTGAAATATAATAAATAGTCAATCAATGAGCCAAGTCAATAATCAATGAGCATATATCACCCCTATGGAAAAGTGTTCTCTTTAATTTATTTAAGCATTTAAAAATAACAATTATAGATTACTCTTGAAATATTAAAATTTGTCAATCAATGAGCCAATAATCAATGAACATGTATCACCCTAAGTGGAGAAGCACTCCCTTTAATTTATTTAAACATTGAAAAATAACATTTATAGATTACTCGTGAAATATAAAAATAATTCAACTGATTGTTTTTTTTTTCATATTTGTAGGACATAAAATTCATATATAATTATATTAATTCTCATAACGAGTGCAACAATTGTGTGATTATACACATCTATTAATTTGCGTAAGCAGCATGATAGGTTCCTGATAGATAAATCTATGAAATAACACATGTTTACAATTCCTATACTCATAGATTTATAGCACGTGATTTAAATAAATTAACAATGCTTTAATATATCGCGAAGGAGACAAAGGAACGTCACGTGTTTGACTCAAAGCGTTTAATTTATTTTAATAAAAACCTTTTAACAGGCATAACTTAAAATTGTCGTAAGGAGGCGTGTTTGAAGCAATTTACCGCATATTTTTCCCCATTGCTACTACCAATGAAGAAAACTACAACGAACGTTAACCACTTTACAAATAGATAATCATATCGGAACTTATCTTATTAAAATCAATAATTGAATGAAATCGAATTGAGGTCGAAAAAAAGCTAAATACTTCAGATTTCATATGATATAAATTAACGTAAAATAAGTATAACGATATCTTAGTGTGTATTTCTTTTTATTCTTATTTCTTTCCCAGAGAAACTGTTTGGAAGACAAAAATTTCCTCTTTTTTCTTTATCTAAATGAGTTCAATTTGTAGGTGTTGCCCTTTACCGATGTGTACGAAAAGTTGATTAGAAAATTTACAAATCTAGAATATACTATATTTAAGAATAAACAATATTAGGATCTTTTAATTGAAAATTGTTTTGTGTCCTTAAAGATGGAAGTCACAGTAATTGTTTCGGTAGCAAAAGCTGTGTTTCTTAAATATTTTAAATTGTTTGCTTTCTAATATTTTTTTTAGACTTCTGCACTGTTCTTAACTTCGACTAGATACTACGTTTACAAGTAATTCAATCAAATCAGATTGCAGGTTCTCGTGATTTCTTATAAACTTGATTTCTTGAAATTATAGATTTCGATTATATGATTCCAAGCAATCATGATTGCTCGTAATTATAGATTTATATTATTTGTAATTCAGTTTCAATAAATTATTTAAATAGGTTGCTATATTCAATAACAATAAATTTTAATTATTTATAATTCCGATAGCCTGTAATTATTTATAGTTCTGTCTAATTCTATCAATATTTATTATTTGTATTTCATTGCATTACAAGTAATCCGAATTACTTAAGATCATAGATTTTGATTACTTATTGTTCATTCAATTATACGTAATTGTGTTCTAAAATTGTTTAATTTATTTATTTATCTTTGTATGCAAATAATGTAAATTTTTGCATAAAAATGCAAATTTTAAAGTAATGCAAATTTGTTAAAAGGGAAAAATATCCCATAAAATCATTAAAGATCTTTATTTCCTAACGGTATAATGCGATATTGAAATTCTGATAACATTCAGCTCTACTGATGATACTATACATAAAACTCGATATTATCAGTGATTTCATCCTTCGCCTTCAGTACTTCTTAAGTAATTATTCAAATGCAATTTATTTCTGGTTTTATTTTGAATAAATAAATCCCAAAAAAATGAAATAAAATAAAATAAATAAAAATCATACAATATTGTTATTTTATCTAACTGTATAGCTCGATATTAAAATTCTGATACCATTCAGCTCTATTGATGATATTACATACAACTTGATATTATCAGTGATATCATCCTTCACCTTCAGTACTTCCTAAGTTATTAAGTTTTTATTCATCCTTCACCTTCAGTACTTCTTAAGTTATTATTCAAATGCAATTTTTGGGGGGTTTTTATTTCGGATAAATAAAATATTGACCAATGTAAAATTAATGTAAATGAATTAAATTGGAGGACTATCGCGATATATCGTGAAATATCACTATTTGCGAACGATACAACGCGATATTAAAATTCTTATATCGTTCAGCTCTACTGAAGATATTACAAGATGTTCTCAATGATCTCAACCTTCACCTTCAGTACCTTTTAAGTTATTATTCAAATGCAATTTATTTTTTTCAACAATTGCAACTAAAATTGCTCAACCGCCATTTTCCTTTTTCAAGATTCTAAATTGTTTTTAATTACATACCTTCCCGGACACTGCAAGGTTAAGTTAAAACGACCGAACTGGGTCTCATCTTTGAGTAAACAATCACCTTCTCTCTTTGAAAGCGAGCATTTCTAAATCATTGTTTTTAACCTTTGCAACCTCTGGTGCGAGCACTTCGAATCAAAGCGGTTTAAGTCAAACCTAAAGAAAGAAATTGTTGTTACGTAACAGAGGTTACCGTTTCTTCAGTTGTCATACTTAAATTTCAATTTTAAAACTTCCCCTTACGACTTTTTAACCACGATTTCGGAAGAAATATCAAAGACTAGTCATAATTTATGCTTGTTTTTAAAATAAATTCGAAAAATTCAAAATTTACTGCAAATGAAATGGGCGTGATTATAAATTTTGATGATGATGAATGTTCGTTATAAAAATGCATGATTATTCTTGCAATTTCAGCGAATAAGGAACGTAAAGAATAAATTAAAGAATATGTTATTAAATGAATGGATAAGTAACTAATTGAGCGAATGTATGAGTAAGGTATTAATTGAATGTATGAGTAAATGATTAAATGAACTAATGAGTAAGGGATTAAATGAATGTATGAGTAAGGGATTAAATTAAAGCATGTGTAAAGAATTAAATGAATGCATGAGTAAATGATAAAATGAAGAAACTTGAGTTATGTGATTGAATAAATGAGGGAAATGAGAAAAAAAGGAAGCAAAACACTGAATCAGCAAAACACTAAATTGTAAGTAAATAAAAAGCATATTTAAATCTATAATTTTTGATGAGAAAATCAATTATCATAATTTTCAAAAGCTGAAATAAAAGCATTTTACTATATGTGAATAAATTATTTATTTAAATGTTTCAATGCATTTTTAAAACTAGAAGTCATTTTTTAAGTAGAAAGTGTTTTTTATCATACTTTTTGCAGAATTCCACGCAATGTTACGAAAATAATTTTAGATTCAAATTTGCTAATCACTTCTATAGGCTAATTTCAAAAAATATTTTAAATGCGCATTTTAAAATAAACTAATGGTGTCAAAAATTAGTTTGAATTAATGCGAATTTTAAAATTAATTATGTTGAAATTTCCAAAAGAAGGCGCAAACTTTTGAATTTATATTGAAATTTTAAATAGCATCATCTCTTAAACATCCAGCACATAAATTCATGGGTAAAAATAAAGAAAATTTAGTGACTTTACACATTAAAGATATTACTAGTCCCTGTTTATTTTACTGCTCTGTTTACCTGTCTCTATTAGATTTTCTTTTTAAATGAATTTAAATTAAAAAAATTACAATACTTAGACTATGTAACGCAACAAGTAGGAAGAAATATGCTATTTTATGAAAAAACATCAAAAGAAAGGTCCTGGGTTCAAATCCCGGACAAGGCATGGATGCTCTTTCATTCTCTGTACTGTCTGTCCTTACTGTGGGAGCACCGTTGAACCACCTAATATGCTGCCCCTGAGAGAGTGAGCAATAAATTTGCCCCACTGATACCTGAATTGGCGAGGGCCTGAATCGGGTTGCAATTGGGAAAAAAAATGAGAAAAGCATAGAACAAAACAGGAAACCGAAAAATCAAAATAATATAATATCTCTTTACATCAATTGCTGGTCCGGAAGACCATTGATAATTGTGTGTCGGTAATCTCAGAAAACTATCATCGTTAATTCCGATCCTTGGATAAATTATCTATTCTAAAACAGTAAAAACACGTCCCCACAAGAACCCTAATGCCCCCCATTAAAAAAATGCTTGCAATCGATTTTTTTGGAAATGGGTAAAACGACAAATTGAAAGCGAAATTGAGACAAAATGAAAGCAATGACAAATTGAAAGCGAAAGTATTCTCTCAAAAGAAAGGAAAAAAAATGCATAAATAAACATCTTTTTATCTGTGCTGAGTATCGCTATGGCTGAACTGATCGCTTAATGATCAACTCAATATGCAATAGATGTCCACAGAGCACTATGCCCCTACTAATCTGTAAGCAGCGAGGTACGAAGGACGCCCTGTTTAATCGATCAACCGGAACAATTGAAATCCATCAACAGAACGCTCTCGCTTTTCCGGAAAATAGTTCTTTTTTTTGTGGCAGAAAGAAAATTGTTTAAATGTGATTAGTCCTTTTTTTTACGCAAATGACCATGGGGTATTGTAGTCTTTTTTTTTTCTTTTCATTTTCGTAGTAAGATTGAAAACAAACGAAAACCTGAGAGAATGAAAGTTTGAAGTGACATTTTAGTGAATTTGAGTAAATTAGTTTTAACATGGTTTTTCAGAGCACTTTCGCCAAGGGAAAAAAAAACCACAGTGTAAGTGCTTGAAGCAAAGCTATAATTTTAAACTATGCATGACATCTTGTCGTGAAGAATTATCTGAGCTTTAGAACGGACAAATAACTTAAATATTTTAAAAGTTATTAAACTTTCTTCTAAAATCACCAATTTGGTGACATTTTTTCACCTAGATGAAAACTATCAAATGCAATGTCTTTGCTAATTTTTGGAAATTTTTATGATCCCAGATAATGCTGCATTGAAAGTAAGTTTTTTAATATTAAAAAATAAGACTACACACGATTTCACTTTTCTCAAAACTGTGGTTTTTCTCCATGTTTTTAGCCATTTTCAGAATTATCACAGAATTCTCTCTAGCTAAAGATAGGGTGAACTTGACCTAACAGTTATGAATAATTGTTACTAACTCACAACGGTTACGAAAACAGCATATTATTCGCTAAGAAGTATAATTTCATGCGACAACAGAACTTTCGAAGAACAACCTTAAAGTTTATGCGTTTCCAATTGGCGAAATCTATAAATTCCCAACTCTCATAAAATATTCTTATACTACCTAAGAGAAACTTTCGAAGGATACTCATCGGCTGTTTGTCACCAAATGCACTTAAAATTTTCTTCCAATTCGAAATCATTCCAAAATATTGAAACTTTCATCCACTAAGATCTGTGCTATAGCTCGCGCATTCCTGCAAAATTTGCTTTCAGAGAGAGACTTTAAGTTACTAGCTGATTGTTAGCCATCCAATGTTCTTGGAATTTTAAACTACCCCAAAAATACTCGAAGATTGTCACTTAGTATCTTCATTCACTAGACTTTGACAGTATTGTTAAGAAATACTGGAGAGCTAGAAGCCTAATTACCTAATAGTCAATGGCTGGCATTTGTTTAATAAATAAAAATATTCATTCATTAAAATCTGTCGAATAACGCTGGCACTCTTGACATCATTTGGCAGTAAATTTGCTGCCAAAGGAAAGGCCTTTACTGTTGCTCGTCAATTGTCTGTTGTTAAATGCTTATGAAATTTTCTTTTACTTCAAGAACACAAAACTGCTACCTGGTACCTTGCTTCACTACAATCTGCGGAATAACGCTGCCACTTTGGCATCATTTGGCAGTAATTTGTTGCCAAAAATTCAAGCGTTTTAAAGTTACTCATCAACTGTTTGTTGTCAAATGCATACGAAATTTTCTTCTACTCCAATGAAACAGTTCTTATTATTTAGTACTTTCATTTACTAGGAACTATTGGTGCTTTGATTTGCTGCCAAAAAAGAGGCTTCCTTATGTTACTCATCAATTGTTTCTTGCTAAATGCGCTTAGAAATTTCGTCCACTAAACTTCTAAGATTACGGATCAGTAACTTCACTCACTGAAATTCGCTGAATGCAAAGTCTTGATTAAATTTTAAAAAAACGTTATAATAATTTAATAAGAGTTAAATTTTATCTTTTCCCCTGAAGTCTTAATTTTCTTCAAACAAGTCACTAAATATTTCTTCCACAAAGCTCTTCAAGTAATATTTTTTTGCTTAAATCCGTTATTATATGTTTATTAATCACCATCATGTCCAATATTTAATCACCATAATACACTTTTTCGAAAATTTCACTCTAACTACTACATTATCACCCTGGAAAACAGGACTGGTAGTACTTTTTCTATAATCAATTTTATTATGTTATTACCCAAACAAGATTTCTATACACTTCCAAAAATCTAAAAATATGAATTCAATGTCTATAATGAATGACAAAAATCGTCATTTTTTTTTTGGATTGAAAATAGCTCAGTTAAAGCCTATTTGTTTATTTAAAATGCAAAGTTATCGTATATCATATTTATAAATGCTTATCTCTAAATTTTATTTCATTTTGTTTTAAATATCTCATTTATATATTTAACTTAAATTTGGTTTAGAATGTTCTGATCATATAATAACTGGAAAAGCTTTGTTACTTTTTACATAGTTAAATAATATAGTTAGATGAGTCACAAGATTTAAAAGAAAAATGAACTAGGCGAAATTTAGCTATTTTTTCACGATGATGTAGTGAAATTTAAAATTAAAAAATTTTGATAAAATTAAAGCATAAAAAAAACAATACAAGATTTACATTAACCGTCTGCATGAAATAAATAAACCAAATGCTCTTAATAGAGCTATTTAAAAATAAATCGTTAAATATCTAATTAATAATTCCATTCATCGCCACAAAAAAAAATCTATGAATAGAAATCTGAATGCAATGCCTATTAAGAATCGAAATCTATCATCCTTTTGTATTTTATAGTAGCAAATAATTAGAGGATACAATAAAAATAGTCTTTTCATTTCGTTCTTTTCCTTTTCTTTTTTTAGAAAGAACATTTAGTCTAGCGATAAAAGGATGGATTTTCGTGTATCGCCAAACTATCAGATATCAAGCCAACCATAGCCAAAGAAATGAAACAAGACGTAGAATTTGTTTATAAGCTAATCGTTTGTTTCAGTTCTAGGCTGCAATATTTCTTTCCTTATCACTTTTTTGGAGAATTTTTTTGTGGCGTAAGTCTAAAAATTTAAATAAATATTTTTTTTAAATCGATTTTAAGTCTCAATTATTCTTTTTTCATATGTATATCTTGGAGGTGATTACATTTTATTTTGTGATAGAATTTTTTGATTTGATATTTACAAAGAAACTGTAGAATAGAAAATCTAAATACATAATCATACATAGTATATACATACGTACACGTACATACCATACTTAGGGTGCTCATTGTTCGCCAAGGTATATACATATACATAAATACATGTGCATACTATACATGAATAGTATATATTTAGAATTATAATTAAATATCTATGAAGGCTTAGTTAAAAAATACTTAAAACGATATAGATGCACATGCAAAGAAAACTTTGCTAAAATCATTGCAAATATTACAATTAAATTTTCAGGTTTCGAATCAACAAAATATTGAGTTATAAAACTTTCAGCGTTATGCGTGTGTTTTTTAACGCATTTAATAGAATACATGTAGTTTGGCCAGGTTACAAAATTTAAATAAAATGCAAAATGTATCAAACATTTTAGCGTTGAATTTAAGTAGAAGTGGGGTATGTATGAATAAAAATAAATATCTTTATAAAATACGATTGCAAGAATTTTTGGTGTTTCATCGGCTTGAACCGTTTGAAAGTTTTTGTAAGAATTAATTACATCGCAAAAAGGTGATGGAACCTAGAATTAAACAAAGTACAGTTTAGGAATTAAGCAGTTTAAAACTTTTTTCTGTTTCTACACATTCAAATTGCTGTTTTTTTCTCCCAAATACCTTAAAAAAATATTTAACGTGTTTTTTTTTCCAACTAAACTTTTGATTCTAGATATTTCTGATAAAATATACATATTTGAAACTATTCCAAATCACCCTATTCATTTTTCATTCGATAAAACTGTATTTCCGCTATTATTGATATCCGACATCATTCTTATTAATCTTCCACTATCTATTCACCATCAAATCCATTTCACTTTTTCGTCAAATCCTCCGAGCAATTTAGAGAGGCATACATAAAAAAACCAAGAATTAATCGTGTAAGAAACACGTGTTATTTTAATAATTCCAACCTGGGATATCTTAACGGAAGCCGTGGCGCGCTTGGCGACAGTTGTCACCTTCTACCTAGTAACCCTGATCCTTGGCGAGGCGGAACTAAGGGCGTCCAACAAACAGAGCGTGACAATCAAGAGTCCGAAACTGAGTCAAGATGCTAGGCCACTAAAGTAAGATATTATAATAAAATAAATGTATAATAATATTCCACCTGGAATATGCGAGAGAGGAAATGAAGAACAAAACACTTCACAAAAAAAGAGAGAGTAACTAAGAAGTAAACAAACAAAAGAAGAAAGCGAAATCGAGTTCCATTTGATATGGATGGATGTGTCACTATGCTTGAAGCTCTCTTTAATTGGCTAATTAAGGTGTACTCTTGTTCATTTAAAATAAAAAAGGAAGATAGAGATGCCTAACTTGTTGTATGTTGCGTTGGATTAAAAAACTTCCTTATTCCAGCCTGTATCTACTCCTCGTATTACATTGACCGCGGAAGCATCACGAAACTGGGATATATATATATATATATATATTTATATATAGAGAGAGAGAGAGANATATGGTACAAAAATTCAAAATATGGAGAAAACATGCAAAAATTACAGAAAAATGAAAAAAAGGGAAAAAGAAATATAATAATAAAAAATAATTAAAAATTCTGGAAAAAAATGTATAAAAATTTGGAAAATAATGATATGTTTTCCTCAACTCACGCGATTATATACGCAAATATGAGTGCTTTCTAATATTGTATCAATATAGCCAAAGCAAAATATATCAATACAATAGTGTGAGGAGCACTCAAAAAAATTTTGCAAAACATTTACAACAAATAAAATACGACACATTAAGTAAAAACATCACGTAAAAACAGAAAATGAAACATGAAGAAAAAAACGGAATAAAACATAAAACAAAATCTATAAAGCGAGTTGCGAATTCAAATGAACTTACGTGAACGGTAAACTTTTCAAGAATGATTTAAAATATTTTCTTAACAAGATTGCTAGATTACAAAATATGAAAACTGAAAAACAAATTGTTCGTTGTAGAGTTAGTATAGTGTACTATACTAACTAATATTATCATTAATAAGCAAAATTTTCGTAGTATGATCAGCGTAAATTTTAACAATTGCACTCTGCATGCACTTCCGTAATGCAGAGTGTAAATGTTTAAATTATTAGAGTAGTTATTGCTCAGTGCAATTATTTGAATATCCACAATAATAATACAATTTAATTTTAATAACTATTATTTTTTATCTAATTATTATTTAATTATTATAATATATATATAATTTCTATTTCAATTATTTTATTTAACTTTTATTTTAACTCTACCTCTTAAGAGTTCATGGGAGAAATGAACATTTTAGAGGGAGTACAGTGAGACCTGTTTTTGTGCGTTCCTTTTTTATGCGATTCTGTTTTTGTGCGATGGGTTTTATGCGATTTTATTTATGTGTGATTTTTTTTGTGCGAATTATTTTTATGCGGTATATGAATCTTAACGGCGTTAGCACCAGTTTAATGTTTCCTATCAATGTGCATGTGCATGTTGTGGACGAACTCTGATTACGTGGTCTCCTTGACAACGATGATGTATCTGAACTTCGCGATGCTCTGTTTATTTACTTTCATTAGTTCATTTATTATTGTCAACTCCATTTTCTCTTCTGTTTAAAATTTATTCTGCGCTAAACAAGTTGAAGTAAATCAGTAAAAAGTCGTTTTCTGTGTTAAAATACTTAGTATTTTAAAATTAAACCGTTGTTTTTATTTTGTAAATCCTCGTCTGTGTGTATCTCAAATACTATACGCTTCGTATTCGGAGTTTTATACACGATTCATTAGATTAAGGAATCATTTTATAGTGAGATTAAAGGTAAAAAAATTAATTACTTTTGTTTCAATTCATATGTAGTTTTTATGATTTTTATTTTATTTTATCTGATCACTGACTTTATGGTACCAAAAAACAAATCAATTGAAATCCTATCTTCAAGCGATTTTCAACCAATTCATTCCAAGAAGATGCGCGTTTTGGATTACGACGAGTAGCAGCAAACTATTTAATGTATAATTTGAAAACTTCTGCATGTATATGTGCAATGAAGAATTAAATATTTTTAAAATTTCTTTAGGTCTAATTTAATTATTTAATTTTATTGAAAGCATTCTCTTATCTATTTCATAAATCATTGATGTATTTTCTGAGTCCGACTTTTTTTATGCGGTCCCTATCAACCGCATAAAAAAAGTTTTTGGTGGTATATGGTACAAACTTGTTTATTACATGTCAGAATTTATAAAATTTTCGAATTTTTTTTTGTGCGATTTCTTTTATGCGGTCCCTATCCACCGCACAAAAAAAGGTTTTACTGTAATTTATATTTTATAACTTAATTTGTCGTAACAAAACTGAGTTTGGCAAAACCTAGAGTGAACCATGAAGTCTTAGATGCTGATAAAATGTTTTCAAACTGCGCCGATCGGACAGTGTAAGTAATCAGGGAACTGACCTCACATCGGAAAGGTCCTGGGTTCGAATCCCGGACGAGGCATGGATGTTCTTTCATGCTCTGAATTATCTCTCCTTACTGAGGGAGCAACGTTGACCCACCTATTATGATGCTCCTGAAAATGTGGACAACCTGCTTTACTAAGAACTAAATGACGAGTGTCAATTGGGTGGGTATTGGGGAAAAAATATTTTCAAAATGCAACTAAATTATATCAAGATTAGTTAAGATTACGCAGCGGGGAAAGTAGCCTGCAATAATTTGCTTGCATTTTAATATTTTGAAAACATTTTCTTCTTCAGCATTAGAGACTTATGTTTTTCCCAATCTCACTTTTCTCTTAACTTTAAATTCTAAAATACTAATTGGGGTAAATCAGTATTTGACATGAAAAAAATCTCCCGTCGTACAGCGCCTTCCTAAGTTTTGCACCGGCATCACAGTAATATTCTGCATTTTCGTATTCCTATGTTAGCATTGTAAAAATGCTGACATTTTCGGAGTAGTACTACAATAGAAATTTCTACAATAGTGGCGCAATTCGAGTCTTTAACTTGTACGTTATTCAATTTTATTTTGAAAATGCAATCAAACAAATAGTGCATAAATCATCGAATATATATATATATATTTTCAAAAAAAAAGTCTCCCTTGTCCAGTAAAGCATGACTCATGAAGACGAAAAAAAGAAACACGTCATTCTTTAGATCAGTAGTCCTGTATGCTATTTGCAGCTCAGCACATAGTAGTAGAAAAGAAACACACGACTCCAACTAATTGCATGCTCAAACTTGTTTTGATTCGTAAAACACGACAGCGAAATCCCCGAACATGATAAAGATGAGATCGAACAAAGATTTATCGAGTGGAACACAATGAAAAACGAGGATAAATAAAAAAAAACTAATAAATAAAACGCCACCGCCTTCGTTAGGGCGAATTTACAACAAAAATAAAAGTGCCATTATGCTTGATTAGCTTCCTCTTACGTGCCATCTTGAAATAGCATCGTAATTTTGATGCCTTACGAAAATTTTTCCCTACCTCGTATCACCACGCGCTGTGCCACCATCTTATTGTATAGAGATGGGGTGGTCGTACGTACAGAATCCTTAATTGGTCAAGTATTGTCCGATTGTTTCACTTATAGTTATTTATTTTATCGTCTGCAACGGGTGCGCTATGACTAATGCCAATTACCAGTGTGTTACACACGCACAGGAAGTATTATAAAACTCAGTTTGGCAACAACAGAGCCGGACAATTAGCGACTATTAACAAAGCACGTTCTTGGATTCTTTTTTGTCTTCGTTTTTCAGAGTTTTGGGCGGTAGCCATTGTCTTTGCTTATGAGTTGCAAAATACTCCTTTTTTTTTAAATCTGCATCCACTTCCGATGGGTTTTGGATGGGTGGGGTATTTCGAATAAAGAATTTTGGGGCCAATTTGAGTTGCTGGACATAGTAAGAGGGAGATTGCGATATGGAAAGGGCTGGGTGTTAAAATCGAGGCGGCTCCATTTTTGTGTCTCGAAAAAAAAGAGTTTTGTATGTCAGTTCTTGCTCTTTGTTCGTAGCAATTAGGAAAGATTTTGTTAGGTGTTTAAACCTTATTAGTGTTCTTGCCTCCATTAAAATGTTATGCATTCAAAGAGAGAATTACCTTCATCCCTGAATATGTGTAAGGAGAATTACTCGCATTGTCTGCAATTTAAGAAGAAAAAAAAACTCAAAAGCATATTCTGATTATTAACTTTTGTTTTGCTTATATTGACACACACGTGGAACATACTAATAGATATTACTTGTCTTTATGTATTAATTTAAAAAAGAGCAACACTACAAATACAAATTTACGCAAATTTATTCATAATTCCTAATTTTATTCATTCATAGCAATTATCTTTTATAAATAGCTCGGTTGGCAGGGCGTTGAATTCACGTTCGTGAGAACTGGAGTTCGAATCTAGCCGACCGAAGATTCTCCATGTGGTAAATGGTGACTGGTGCACGTTGAATCTGTCGTGTCACAAAGCCCCCCGTGTTCCCAGAACAAATCAAAACTTCTGGGGGTACTGAATTGGAGATTACTCGTTCTCTGATTCAGGTCAAAATAGTGATCCGCTGATGAATAAATGGATGTATGAATGGGTCCGCGCTATAAACGAGTGTGACTTATATGTGCCGAATTCTTGGGCATAGATGCCGAATAGAGAGAGTATATACCTCTTTCTCTTCGATAATCGCTGGAGCATTTACACATTCCGTCAGAGTTTGGCAACATCGGACAAATAAGACGAGTTTTAAAATTTAAACTTAAGGAACCCAGCAGATATGTCCCTTATTAAGAATACGAGAAATCATTAATTGCAGCACATTGTTGGAATCTTGGGTAGAAATTCAAATTTAACAACGCCGTCTTTAAACAGCTGACCCAATTTTTTGGGTTTACGACCACTAACGTTCAACTCCGCAGCCTTGTAATTTTGAATCCAATCCAGAAGACAAGGGAATTCCTGTATCAAGTATTAGGAGAAAATTTGTCATCTTGATGAAACTAACCCGCATTTGCGTTACATGGAGAGGAAACCCTCCCACGGTTAATCTGACAGCAAGAGGACTCTAACTCATGATCCTTCTACCACTGGGGATATTTTACGTCAGCTCAGTAATGGAAGAGAGGCTAGGGCAGAATTCATATCTACCAACCATTGCTGATATTCCAGACTGGGTCACCTCGTTGGGAGGCGAGCCACCACGACTCTATGTCGTCTTAAAATCAGTTTCAAAACGATGTCAAATTGTTTCATCTATGTTTTTTTCTTTCTAATTGAAATATTTTTATCTAATAAGCTATCCTTTATGTCTTAAAACAATTACCACCTTTAAAGCTTTGAAGTCATACTTCATCATCCAACATGCTTATCTTTTTCATTTCCTCACTCGAATCATTCGTAATGTTTCTTATCCTATTAAGAATTGTTTGATGATTACGGTGAATCAAGGAAGGATTTACCGATCATTTCCGGTGTAGAAGAATTTTCAAGGATCAACTGCCCGTAATATTGCGTGACCCTGGCGACATTTTTATTTGATTCTTATTTATCAGCCTTGAAAACACCACTAGCGAATCTGATATCTTATTCTGAGTAACACTTCGTTAACTATTACTGGTAGTTTTTTGAGTACATGAATGAGATAAGTCCCAAAAATTACATAAATAGTGTATAGATCAACGATTTCCAATTTTTTCTGTTATGGAACCCTAAATAATCAACCTTTTTTCCGGATTTTCATTCAAGATTTTTTTTTTTAAAAAAAGAAACCGATACTGATGTACAATTTTCTAGAATGTCTGAAGAATTGATTCATTTAAATTTGAAATTACATGAATTTTTTTAAAGAAACTAATATAAATTTATAGTTTTCTATAAGAACCTCATAATATAAATTTGTTATTTCACAAAAATTTCGCTTAAGAAAGTAATAAAATTGTCTATTTTCTAGAATTCAATGAGATTTATTGCTTTATTAAATTGCATTAAAAAAACTAGGATAAATTTATTATGTTATTGACTTTCTTAAGAGGTGACTTACATAAATTTGTTACTATCTAAAATTTTCTACTTCTATATAAATGTACAAATCTAAAATTTTTTAGCAAATATGAATATAAATTTATTTCCATTTAGATGTTAATGCGGGAGTAGTACTTTACAAAGAATTTAACTAGTAATTACTGATATCCATTGAAATCCTGAGTTTCTATTAATAGTAAATTATTTGTATTTTTTGATATTTTCCATATTCTTTTTCGACATTTTTTTCTGTCTTTTTTTTACTAACACATTAAATGTTTGATTTTTTTTTTTTTTTTTTGTTATCATCATAAATTGGATGATGAATCCGAACCACCTTTTTTCCAAAGCAGAAAATGAGTATGAATACCTTTAAAAAAACACATTTTTGCATCAGTATCTCTCTAATATACCATTCAATAATAAAAAATAAATCAATAAGCAATTGGCATCGGTTTTTCATTATTACTTTATCAATTTATTTTTTTATACGAATCCATTTCTTACAAGGATATCAGAACCAGTCATTTAAAACAAATTCGTCTTAAGGAACGTAATGTTCTTTTCTTATCACAGCTATTCTTTTCGATTCCCTCCCATTTGCATTCGCAATAAATCGCTTTATCACTTCCGTTTCATTTTCGCTTTCAACAAAATGCGTCAACACTCCATCTAATCAAATCGTTCCATCAATTCCAGGATACTTTCGCTATCAAACGATAGTGCAGAAGGAAAAAAAAACGCAAGATGAGTGGTACAAATGGCAACCCATTTTATGCTCTATATTTCTCGTCTGCGGGATACAGAGGAGTTAAACGCCACTATGACGACCCCTTTCGATATACTGGACATGTTAAATCTTGTCCTCGGGGCAGGGAGTTTGCACCCTGTAGAAACGATGGCCTCGTTGATGATGGTCCTCTGACAACTCCACCTTTCCCCGAGGCGTTCTCAAGTTAAGGGATTTGTTTAGGGATTTTTTTTACACCGGAATAAGATAACGGGTGGTAATTCTTTTGCAGTTAAGATGACGCTTAACAGCCGAAGAAAGCACTGCAATTTTCCTATATTGGTTAGTGAAAAATTAAAGTATAGAAAAAAGCGAGTTCAATGAAACCTAGATTAAAATATAATATTTCAATTGCTAAAAGACTATTTTTAAAGTATCAAAATGTAAACAGACAATAAACGACAGGATATCATAGAGAGGAATTCCTCCATAATTTGCTTGCATTTCGATATTTTGAAAACAGTTTTTCAGCTAATGAAGTTTCATGGTTTATTTTAGGTTTACCCAAACTCCTTCCTTTAAAATAAAAAAAAATAAAAAAATAAAATAAAAAACTCAAATGGGAGAGAAATAGAATTTTTCATGAAAAGTTGAGCATTGAATATGCATCCAGTAAAAGCAAGAGAGCAGAGGAAAGAAATGCAGTTTCGCAAATGTTACGAAAAATTCCTTATTCGTTGTCAATATTTAAGTCTACAATTGCTTCGAAGTATTTGACAACAGGTGAAACTCTCTTCGACGCCCGGTGGCTGAGTGTTAGCGCTTCACGCTCCCGTGCCACAGGTTCTGGGTTCGATCCTCGAACCGGACGAGGTTGACTCAGCCTTTCATCCCTTCAGTAGGTCGATAAATGAATATCAAGCATGCTTGGGAACTAAACACTGGGGGTTTCACGTTCGGCTGACCACCTAACGACCGGAATATTTGCTCCTGCACCCCAGAGTCCAAGTTCAAGAAAACTCAGATGGGCACAGTAGGCCTTGGCCCTCTATGGGCTGTCGCGCCACTGAGTTTAGTTTAGAAACTCTATTCTCCACAAATACTCTTCAGTTCAAACATGAATGCTATTGAACGACTCAGTAATGCTGATACATGGCAATGTTTGTGGATTAAACTGCAACTTATCTCTTTGAGTTATTAATAAAGAGTATTATCTATTTTTCAATTATTTTTTTTATAGCCATCGTTGAGTAGCGACCCCAATTTTGAGTTTACGACTACCGATGTTCAACTCCGTAACGTTGTAATTTTGTACCCAATCCAGAAGAAAAGAGAACTTCTGGATCAAGTATTCCCTTCGTAGTATCTATGGAACTATCCAGCATTTGCATTACACGGAGACGAAATCCACGAAAATCTCCCAGGGTCAGCCTAACCGCGAGAAGAGTCTAACTAACGATCAGTAACCAATGATGGAGTCTAACTAACGATCAGACTACCACTGAGAATATTTTTTATCAGCACTGTGGTTGGTGCGAATCGGTAGCGGAATACATATCGAACAGCCATCGCTTGGATTCGAAACCGGATCACNGCGAATAGACTCTAACTAACGATCAGACTACCACTGAGAATATTTTTTATCAGCACTGTGGTTGGTGCGAATCGGTAGCGGAATACATATCGAACAGCCATAGCTTGGATTCGAAACCGGATCACCTCATTCTGAAGAGAGCGCTCTATCCCCTGAGTTCGAACCCTGAGTCCCTGAGTATCTATTGTTAAGTTTAATATTATTAATAATAATCTCTGTGAATAATATTTATTTTAAGTTTGACAGTCATTTGGCACCGAGAAAATTGTTTGTACTCCTAACAAATGCTTTGAACAACAACAAAAATTTCCATTGTAATGAAATTTTTTTATAAATTTTACTTTTAATCATTAACGAATATGACTGATATCCAACATGAGTGAAATGTCGTCGCGAGGATTTATCAAATAGTCAATTGATTTGAAATTCGTCATAAACATCCTTTGGAGAAAAAAAACTCGTTAAAGTTCTTAAATAATTTCCAATTTTTTTAATTATTTATATTAGTTTAATTATTTAGTTTGGTTAGAATTTAGTTTCTAATTTAGCGATTCGAATTTTTTTTTTTTTTTTACAGATCGATCCTGTGGTCTCACTGGCGATTTTGTATCCGTCAAATTTATCGAAATTTTTCCTTTTTTTTAATTTTTCTTTATCTTCATCCAAATATTCGTTTCGGATATAAACAATGAATATATGAGGATTTTTGTTAACCCTGAAAAAAAACTAAATTTCTCAAGATTCATCAAAATATTAACTAATCATACATAAAAATAATGAAATAATTCAAAATAATTAAATAAAAAATAATAATTAAATTTGAAAATTCAAAATTTAATAATCTGACCCACTAACTCATCTTTCATACTCATAGTAATTATAAATAAATTAACATACAACCTCAACTGGAGCTTAGGGAAATTTCCGAACCTCAATAGAGAAAAATATTATTCAAACACTTTAAAAAAAATCTTACGCTTCTTAATTAATTCTGATCAGAATTAACCTGATTATCACTCTTCGTGAGATCCCACAGACGTCTTACAAATAATCAAAAATCTCAAAATTCAACAATTAACTAATCGAGTATAAAAAAAATTAAATAATTCAAAATGATTAAATAAAAAATAATAATTAAATTTTGAAATTAGAAATCTAATTAATCTGACCCACAAACTTATTTTTCACACCCATAGTAATTGTAAATAAATTAACATACAACCTCAACTGGAGCCTAGGGAAATTTCCGACCTTCAATTGGGAAAAACATTAGTCAAACATTTAGAAAAATGTCTTTCGCGTCCTAAATAATTCTGATCTGAATTTACCTGATTATCATTCTCCGTGAGCTCCCACAAATGTCTTACAGATAATCAAATATCTCAAAATTCAACACTCAGGCATAAAAAAAATTACACAATTCAAAATGATTAAGTAAAAAATAATAATTAAATTTTAAAATTAGAAATCCAATTAATCTGACCCACAAACTCATTTTTCACACCTATGGTAATTATACATAAATTAGCATACAATCTCAACTCGAACTTAGGGAAATTTCCGACCTTCAATAGGGAAAAGCATAATTCAAACATTTAAAAAAGAAAAACTCCTACTCGTCCTAATTAATTCTGATCAGAATTAACCTGATTATCACAGCTCGTGAGCTCCCACAGACGTCTTACAAGGAATCAAAAATCCCACAATTCAACAAAATGTTAACTAATCAGGCTTAAAAAATAATTAAATAATCCGAAATAATCAAATAAAAATTAAATTTGAAAATTAAAAACCTAATTAATCTGACTCATAAACTCATTTTTCACACACATAGTAATTATAAATAAATTAGCATACAACCTCAACTCGAGCTTAGGGAAATTTCCGACCTTCAATAGGGAAAAACATTATTCAAACATAAAAAAAAAAACTCTTACGTGTCCTAATTAATTCTGATCAGAATTAACCTGATTATCACTGTTCGTGAGCTCCCACGGACGTCTTACGGATATCATAAAAGAAGAAGAGACGAGGAAAGAGAAAATAAGTAATAATAATTCCTTTCAACTAACTCTTCAATGAAGAATAGAAATGAATGAAAGATGCTTTGAAAGGTCACAGACCTTGACTAAACACACCGTTTCTTGAAAACTTGATGAGTGAGCAATGAAGGATTAAAAATGCTTTGATGATGAAATAAAAGAATACATTGTTCTCCGGGCCTTCCTTTGATTATACCTGTTAATCAAATTAAAAGGTGGGAGCGGTTGAAGTTTTGCATTAATGTTTATGTAATCATTTTTTTTTTATTTATTTTTTTTTGTAACAATATTTGATGAATTTTCCATTATTGGTAAAATTTCCATCAATCGCCAGTAGCGGAAAATTTTAGAACGAAAAACGGTAAATAACTGACTTATAAAAAGGAATTGATAATTCCTTCTCTTTTTAAATTTCGAAAATAACATTTATAAAAGTATGCTTTTTTAAAATAACTTATCATGCTCATTAAATAACTTATCCTGTTCATTGAATAACTTATCATGTTCATTGGATAACTCATCATGTTCATTGAATAACTTATGTTCATTGAATAATTTAGCGTGTTCATTCGATGACTTAAGCATGTTCTTTCGATGCTTCATAATTTTGATATAATTACTTATTTTGATTCAATAACTTGTCATTTTGATTTAATAACTTATCATATTCATAAAAGAGCTTATTCAATGACTTAATCGTGTTGATTTAATAATTTATCGTAATCATTCAACATTCAATAATACAAATATTATCAAACAATAACTTATTCATGTAAATTTAATAAATTATCGTATCATACATTAACTTATATTTCTCCAAATTCTGATAATTTTCTACAAAAAATTTATATGTTTTGATAAAAAATAATTTAAAAAACGTTCATAGAGTCATAATTTTGAAGCCTCAATGCATTCAAATTAGCAAGTGGAAGCGCCTGAGTTTTTTAATTAATGTTCTCTATGAATCCCTTGTAACCTTTTCCTGAAATTTTCCATCGTTGGCAAAATTACTATCAGTAACCAATGATGGAAAATTCCAAAACAAAAAACTGCAAATAAATTTTTTTTTTAAATGATAGTTTCTTTTCTTCTTGAATTTTCAAAATAGCTTAAATAAATGCATATTTCTTCAATAACAAATCAACAGTAAATTTTCATGAGTCTTTATCTGTTATAAATTTTCCATCGTTGACAAAATTCCTATCATTTACCAATGCTAGAAAATTTCAACACAGAAATACTGCAAACAAATTATTCCATAATTTTTTTTTCCTTTTTTAAATTTCCAAAATAGTTTTTAAAGACAATACTTCACGTAATTCTTTCAAAAACTTATTGTTTTTTTTTTCTTTCTTTTTCTTTCATATTTTTGCTAATGCTTGAATTTTGTTTTTAATAGCCAGCTTTCTTTTATTAAATGTTTTTAAACTTTCGTAAATTTGTAAAGTGAAGTAAAAGTGGTCAGAATTTTGATTGACGATAGACTCTATTTGAAAATAAACAGGTGATAAATTCTGTTTGTAGTAAGAAACGATTGCAACTAGACCTGTCACCAAGTAAGGAGATTTGAGTGCTAGTCAGAATTTCGATTACACGAATCCACCCTCGAAGACGCAAAAGCGAGCAGGTAGGTAGGTACTTTATTTCCGTAGCACTAGAGCTGCACGATGGGCTATTGGCGACGGTCTGGGAAACATCCCTGAAGATGATCCGAAGACGTTAAATCGCAATGTCGATCCTCTACAGGGGAGATGGCTCCCCTGCTTTGGTAGCCCGACGACCTGCACGCGTAGTCGAGCACTTTATGGTAGAACAGTTTAACGAGGACAGATACCACCCACCCTCGGTCCCTACACAGGCTGATCAATGTGGTCACCCATCCGTTTACTGACCTCCAGCCAATGATGTTTGACCTCTGTGTGCCACTGGGAACCGTGTCTTTACGATCAGTCCACTGCAGGACAATGAAAGCTATTCGAGGGCTATGCAGTTTAGATAGAACAACTTAATGACAGAACAGTTTAACGGGGACCGATACTGCTCACCCTCGGTCCCTACTCAACCCAACCGCTTACTGACCGCAGCCAGTGATGCTTGACTTCTGTGTTTTACTGGGAAGCGTGTCTTTACGATCACTGTACTGCGGGACACAAAAGCGAGTAAGCAAGGAAAATAAATAGTTAAATATTTTACCATTCATTTTTTTAAAAAAATTCATTATTTTAAAGTGACCTGTATTGAATTCAAACTACAAAACTAAGGTGGCGTAAGTTAGAATTTATGGCGCAGTGATGGCGATTGATGTCAAAACCACAAAATATTTCACAAAATAGAATGATTTAAAAAGAATATAAGAACTTTCGGCAGCATTTACAAATCACCCATTTTTTTTTTAATACTTATACGTACACAAAAGCATCAGCCTCACATAAAGACTCAAAACGAGACATAACCTTCAGATGCAAGTTGATATTCGGAACTCACAGAAGTAAAATGTTATCGCCATTTCAAATGACAACACCCGCACCCATAAGACCATTTACTTAAACAGCATACAGTCATTATGGCGTTCGTAAAAAGAAGAGGTCAAAATGGAATAAAAGATGAAGGTGCGAGATATACAACTATCATCAACACAGCATTGTGTCGCTCCCAGCTAAACAGACGTAATAAATTAACTAGTCTGTTTTATTTCACTTTCTACGGTGAAAAACACGAAACGTGACTCGGGTAGTTAAAATTCTTCACTAAAAATGAAATCAGTGTCTGGTTTGTAGTATTTGGAGTCTGGGTGCAGTACTAGAGATTTTTTAAAACAAGTTTGTGAAATCATGATTAGAGCTGGACGATATATTGGGAAATATGCTCTAATTTTTGCTGATAATTTTTGCTATGCTGATAATTTTTGATATCTCTAAATGGTGTTCTAAAATGCATTTCTACGCGATGCCATGCCACGTCTTACTGGGATTATCAGTAATTATCAATAACATTGATATTTTACATAATAACAACGATAAATGGAGAATACGATAATATAGAGGGTATTATCGATAACGGTAATTACCACAAGTGTTCATGAATTCAACTATTTACCATTTAAAAAAATAGTAAATTAGTTTAAAAAAATATCGCGATACATCGGGAAGTATTGATGTTTTTTTAACATAGTGACACTGACATTTTAAAGGTATTCTCACGATACATCATCAATGCAATCTCTTGCTATGAGCATCAAGTATGCGATAATTATCGAGTAAATCATGATCTTTACCGATAACAAGAAATGTTGAATAGAGAAATATCTTTTGTATTATCGATAACGATAATTATCGAAAACGATATAATCGTGAGTGTTGATAAATTTGATTTGGGTAACAAAAATATTTTCCTGTGTAAAAACATATTATACATTTGTTAAAATCGAAAATCGATGTAAAATATCAATATTTTCAGCTGATATAACGCGATAATAAAATTCAAGTATCACGCAACACTAAAAATGATTCATAAAATATTATTTTGAAAGAGAATTTTGATTGATAATTTTAATTCATAAATAAAAACAATTATAATGAAAGATTAAAGTGTTTTATGCAAATAATTTCAAATTAATAAAAAAATTAAGTTACTTTTCATATTAGAATTTTCCTTTCCAAAAGAAAAATTTCAAAAATGTCAGATTTTACTTTATAAAAGTCAGATTTATTCTTTCCGACTAGCTAGAGTACTCAAATATAACTTGGCTTTTTTTTCTTATTTCAATTATTTTTATTGCTTTCTGACCGCTACAAGTGGAATTAATTGCCATTCTATCACCATATAGATTTCATTTTATATTTCATTTCATAGCCATCGTAAAACAGCCGACCCAATTTGGAGTTTACGTCTACCTATGTTCAGCTCCGTAACATTGTAATTTTGAACCCAATTCAGAAGACAAGGGAACTCCTGGATCAAGTATAGGGAGGAATTTTGCCTTCATGGAGGCCTTTTTAATGGAACTAACCCACATTTGCATTACATGGAGAGGAAGACCATGAAAACCTCCCACGGTTAGCACGACGGCAAGGGGACTCCATGACCACTAAAGATATGCTACGTCAGCACTGTGGTCAATGCGAGCCGGATGCGTAATTCGTATCGACCAGCCAAAGCTGGAATTCGAACCGGATCCACTTCATCGGAAGGTAAACTCTCTCTCAAAACTCGCAGTGAAAAAATTCGGAAAAAAAACAACAAATATTGCCGTGCTTGGAAAGAATTTTCCGGTCTCGAGTTTAGACTTATTTCTATTAAATTCTTTTTATGGTTCCTTTCTCCGTGTTTTTCAAGCATTGCATAGTTAGAAGCAAAATCAGTGTAGTGTGAAATTAGACTCGCACATTAATTCCTACGAAACTCCACAATATCTTCTTCTCGAATATTTAAAATCACATTTTTTTTTCCAAACACGTTTGAAAGAACGTACAAAGTGTTTGTCCTTGGCTTATTTTGAAATCCCCTTCAGTATAACAGTAATTATCGAAAATCTTTTTTTTTTAATTTATTTATTTATTTTTCAATCGTTTAAAGTAGTGGATTTTGTTTCTGGAATTTCACAACTTTCGGAAACTGAATGCGTTTTAATGAATCACATCTGTTAGTTTCCGGTAAACAAGAAAACCACATCATCGGCAATCGTGATAATATGGTGTCAAAAAGTAAATAAGTAAAATCAAATGTCATTCTGTGTTGCTTAAATCTATCAAATGTAAATGTATTGGCAAATCGGCTACCTTGTCTTCCTGTTTTTTAAATTAATATCTCATTTCCGTTCTTCTCTTAAGTTTTCATTCGATAATAAATCAAAATTAGAATTTGCCGAATATCAAGAAAGTACAATTCATTCTCAAATGTTTTACTAAATGCAGAATGGATTTTCAGATATTTCATAGAAATATCGAATTAATTTGCAAGTCCATTTCCAGAATTTTTGACAGAATATAGAATCTATTTTCAGATATTATCAAAATATTAAATCAATTTCAGAATATTTGACAGAATATAGAATTCATTTTCAGAATATTTGACAGAATATAGAATTCATTTTCAGATATTCTGCAAAATATTGGATTAATTTTCAAATCCATTTTTAGAATTTTTGACAGAATATAAAGTTTTTGAATATTGTGCAGACTATCTAAGTAATTTTTCGATCCATCTTCAGAATATATGAAAGAATAATAAATCTATTTTCAGATAGAGTACAGAATATTTAATTATTTTTTAAATCCATTTTCAGAATATAGAAGCTAAGTTACAGACATTGTTCTGAATATCTAATTAATTTTTAAATCCATTTTCAGAATATTTGGCAGAATATAGAATTCATCTTTAAGTATTTTATAGAATATGAAATTAGTTTTTAAGTATTTTGCAAAATATTAAATCTATTTTAGAAATTTTGTTGAATAAAGAATACATTTTTAGATATTTTACAGAATATAAAATCCATTTTCAGATATTTTACAGCATTATCCAATATTTTAAAAAAAATATTTGATAACGCACAATTCAAGTTCATGTAAAACTAAATTTATTCAAGAATTTATTTAATCTCAACCCATCTC
The DNA here is from genome assembly GCF_043381705.1 of Parasteatoda tepidariorum. Lineage (NCBI taxonomy): Eukaryota > Metazoa > Arthropoda > Arachnida > Araneae > Theridiidae > Parasteatoda > Parasteatoda tepidariorum. The sequence continues at coordinate 9,607,922 of NC_092210.1, forward strand.
AGCCAAAATAGAATTCAATTTTAAATAAAAATAAATTTATTCAAGAATTTATTTAACCTCAACCCATTTCAGCCAAACCAGAATAAAAGTTCAGGACAAGCTAAATTTATTCAGGAGTTTCTTTAATTTCAACCCATCTCAGCCAAAATAGAATAAAAGTTCAGGACAAGCTAAATTTAATCAGGAGTTTCCTTAATTTCAACCCATCTCAGTCAAAATAGAATAAAAGTTCAGGACAAGCTTAATTTAATCAAGAGTTTCTTTAATTTCAACCCATCTCAGCTAAAACAGAATTCAAGATTATGAAAAGCTAAATTTGCTCAAGGAATTATTGAACCATAACTTAACGAACTGGCACAACAATAAATGATGCACCATGCCGAGTCAAAGTTCAAGTAGGATTGAATAAGAGAGTAAATAAGGGGTGTTTTTAGGGAGAGAAGAAAAAAAAAGAAGTTGATGAAATGTCACGGAAAAGGAAGATAGTGTGGTTAGGGAACCGGAAGTAGTGATGCGGTTGGACGGAAAAGCATGAATACAAAAAGAGAGGAAAAAAGCCGTGAGAAGAAGACTATTTAGGAGTCATAATAATAATTGTAATTTTGGTCCTTTTTACCCCAAAAGAAGTTTCACATGATTATTCCCCCCGGAGATGGAGGAGATGCGGCCTAACACCCCCACCTGTTTCAATCTCATCCAATGACCAATCTCTGCTTATTATTAAAACAACGAATGGATTTTATAAATGTTACTCGAGTCATATTACTTTCGGTACGATTTTTTATAACAATATTAAAAAAAAACTTTTTTGTTCCGCTTTTCTCCACCCCCAACCCCAGTATGTAGTCATCTTTGTTTCTTTTCCGAAAACTAAATGTGTTTTTAAGGTCAAATAAAAAAAGCATGACAAACGATGTTTTAGCGAAATTTAAAAAAAAAAAAAGGAATCGTGTCATTAATAACATTTTAGTAAAATTAGGAAAATCCTATGGAAGAGCATTTTAAATTATATTTCAGTAAAGTTGAGAAAATCTAATGGAAGAGTTTAAAGCAAGAGCATGTTGCGAAATATTTAGTTAAAATTAAGAAAATGCACAATGGAGGAATAAATTATATTTCCGTAAAATTAAGAAAATCTCAAAGAAGAGCTTGAAGCAAAATCATGTTATAAAGCATTTCGTTAAAATTAAGAAAATCTAATGGAAGGGCATTTCAAATTATATTTCAGTCAAGCTAAAAAAAAAAGAAATACAAAGAAAGAGCTTAATGCAAAAGCCTGTTACATAACATTTCATTGAAATTAAGAAAATCTAATGGAAGAGAATTTTAAATTATACTTCAGTTAAGGTAAAAAAAAAATCCTAAGGAAGGGCTTAATGCAAGAGCATGTTACATGACATTTATTAAAAATGAGAAAATTTAATGGAAGAGCATTTTAAATTATATTTCAGTAACATTGAAAAAGTCCGAAGGCAGAGCTTAATGAAAGAGCATGTTATACAACATAATTATACACGAATTATGATTAGTATAGAGTAGCTATGATTAGCAAATGAATTACTAAACAAGACTGAAGATTACGTACGCAAACTTTATCGAACTATTAATCAGAAATAATATATTTTTAAATAGTCATATATTTCTTATATCAAAAATTAACAATGTAAAATACTTTAAGTACTTCTAATACCATAAATAAACAATTAAATATTTTAAGTACTTTTTATATCGTGAAAAACTGGGTGAAATATTTTTTCCTGATTTTCAAACAAGTATAAGTCTGATAAAATAAAAATAAGAAAGCAATGTAAAAATTTTGCAAATGATTGAATAAACTCTACAATACACATTCAAAAATTAATAATTCTACTTTCATTTGGAAAAAAAAATCTGTATTTTCAAATTCAAACTATTTCTGAATACTTTAAATAAATTTTGATAATGACAAATGCATTTTTCCGATGTTTTGAGATCACATCTTTGACGCAAATACATAGCTAAAATCCAAGGAGGTTTTCAACTCAAAACATATGAACATTTTGTAACAGGTGTTTTTCGAAATTACATGTATTTAGAGATTTATAAAAAAGAAAATGAAACAACTTATTGACTAGAATGTGTCATTATTTTACTCTTCTAATAGTGCAGTAATGATAGGGTCAAGTAGAATACTTCCTGTTTGGATTTAAAAATCAAGAATTCCATTTTTATTTATTTCCTTTTAAGTCATTTTCTATAAAAGTAATTCCTCCTTACTTAATATTTCAGAATCGTTTTCTTCTTAAACTTTATTTTATCGAATAGTTTGGTACATAATCTCAAACTATTATGACAGAATAAAATAATTTTAGAAATTGTGCAGTTTCGTCGCAAGATCCTAATTCTTTAAAGAAGTAATATATTATTAAATTGCTTCTATTACTAGCTGAAATTACCTCTGCTGCATTCAAAAAACAATATTTTTTTACTTGTTCAGAAAAATAATACTAATAGCCGCGAAGAAGCGCTTATGAATACTATTTTACATTTTCAGATATTCCTCTTATTTTTTCATTTCCTTTATTTAATCACGTTGTATATTTAGTTTATTTAATTCACTTTTTATTTTTTTATTAAAAAATATGGTACAGAATAATAATACTGATACGCTTGCTAGAGGAAGCTCACTTGGCATATTTCACGTATTCTGATGTTTTTTATTACATTTATTCATTCATTTTTTTTTAGTTATTTAATTTCGTTGATTTATTCTATTTATTTATTAGTTTTATTTCCATTTATTTATTAATTTTGATTCCTTTTTCTTTTCAATTTTCAGAAGTATTTATCATTTGTATATTTATTTAGTCTAAAATTGCTCATTTATATGCCTTATCTACCGCCATTAGAAATATTAAAGAATACTAAACGAATCAAAATTATCAAACTTCCAAACTTAAATTTCCTGCTTATATCGGTTTTCTTCCTTTATTATTTTTGCGTCTAGATTACATTTCAGTATTATTATTTTTTTATATTCATCTCTTTAATAATGCAATATATATTGATAAGCTCTTCTAGAAAAATAGTTTCAAAAATATATCGATGTAAGCTCAAATAATTTTAATCGTTCTTCAATAAACATAATTAGTGAAATAAAAATCTATAAATTTTAAGTTTATCAAATCTTATGTCGTGGATATCAAAGCAATTTATCTGATAAAATCCAACATCTTATACTTTTTTATCTAATTTAATTTAACATGACCTATTATAAGTTATAACCTAACAATAAGTTAGTTGGTCAACTCTAAAGATTTGGACGCGATAGGCCATTTAGGTTAAATAACAAAGCGGCATCAAACTTTTTCGAATATCTCCAATGGTAATGGGTACGGATTGACACCAAGGTTTTTTTCACACTGGTCTTACGTAGGTCCTATTCATGGTCCGTTAGCCACAATTGATTCATAGAGCTTCGGATGAAACAAAATAAGTTGTAGGCTCAATTATGTTTAATCGGATTCACTGTGAATTGCTTACGCAAGATTCATTTTCAGTGAAAGTTACGCGCAAGACCTGCACGAATTCTGCAATGATTTGGGAATAAGATGACAATTTGTGTGTGTTTTTGTAATAATTAAAGACGTTTCTTTTTTCATAGATTAAGTATTTTATTCTCTTTTTTTTTTTTTGGTGGTGATTTAGTGTTATTTTTCATAATTTTTTTTTAATTTTATTTATTTATTTTTTTATGTTTGAAACAATGCAAACTATTTCAAACACGTTTTTGTAATGAAATAAAAGTTTTATTTCTTAATTTTTTTTTAAGAAAAATTATAATTAGAATTATTTTGCATCATTTTTGGAATAATTTCAGGAACATATTTCCCACAATCTTTTTGTTTATTTTATAAATCCAGTTGAGATGTTTTGAAATTTATTTTCAAGGAGAAGACAGAGAATACATTTTGATTTTATTATTCAAGTGTAACCTCTAAAATTCAAAGAAAAAAAAGAAAAAAACTAGCTCAATAAAGTGCTGTTGGATCAATATTGCGCGTGCTATTAACACATTTTTGTAAATCCAATTATCTAATTTATCTCTTTCCATTACTCTTATTATACTTACTTCATATAAGTTATTTTCTGTAATCCTTATCAAACTTATAAAATTACATAATTCTTAACGTAGTAAACCCATTAAGTATATCTCAAGCTTATCGCGTTAAGGATGCATTTATATTTTTTACATTATCTATTAAGAATTTAAAAATTCTCAATAGATAGTACACTTGCCTTTAAAGCCTTTTAAATTATACAATTTTAAGTTGTTCAAAATTGCGTGTTGATACAATTAGTGTTGTAAGCATGTTACGTATTTAGAATGATAATAAGATTAATAGTCCAAATAATAAAATAATGTTAAATAAGCATTCATATAATATCGTAAAATATAATTCTTATATCATACGATAATTGGTATAAAAATATTTAACAGACAGTAAGTATGTCCAAATAAGGATAGGGCATACTTTGTGTGATACATGAATAAAGCAACGTGAATAAACCTAAGCCATTGTTCTGTACCTTTATTCTAATTCTTTGCTTTATTCACAGTATGCCTTAGAAGAATATTAAATAAGTATTCATATAATATCGTATAGTACAATTCTTATATTATACGATAATTGGTATAAAAATATTTAATGGACAGTGAATATTTCCAAATAAAGATGGGGTATACTTTGTGTGACGTATGAATAAAGAAAAACGACGTGAATAAAGCACAAACCATTGTTCTGTACCTTTATTCAAGTTCTTTTGCTTCAGTCACACTAAGTATGTCATTAAATAATATTAAATAAGTATTTGTATAATATCGTATAATATATAGTATAATATAATTCTTACGTTATACGTATAAAAATATTTGATAGACATTAAGTATGTCCAAATATAAATAGGGTACAGTTTATGCGACGTATGAATAATGCAAAACGACGTGTGTAAAGCACAAACCATTGTTCTGTACTTTTATTCAAGTTCTTTTGCTTTATTCACGGTAAGTATGTCTTTAAATAAAATTAAATAAGAGCTGAGATATAAAACAGGGCAATCTTTCAAAGCTTCCGATGTACAGGATATATAAAAACCTGTTGCACGTGCGAGGGATTGCAAAACCACGCGACTAAATGCCAATTAAAGAAAAACGGAAAAGAAGTTTATTGCTATTGTTAAACGACATTATTAGTGTCTCATTGTTTATTGCTCCATGATGTCCACCCAATAACGATCCGCAACTGACATACGCCTTCCTCAAGTCTAATTAGGTAGTTTGATTTCTTATAGAATAAAATGTCAGCATGAATTATTCCATTTTTCCTTATGACTGGCATTAGCCTTACATCAGGCCTTGATGCACCCTATCCCGGTACACAATCGCGTGTTTATGTCGCATATATCATAACGAACATCTTAAGATATGTCGCATATTCTACATTGTAATGACCATCTTAAGGAATCGTCCAGAACTTTTTATTTCCTTCCAACTGCACAAAAAGCTGGTAAAATTAAGAATTTATCGATTAAATAAGAGTTTAAGTATCAATTAAAAAACGGTTCATCAATTATTAATAAAAGAAGACTGGTAATCTAAAAAAGAAGACTGGTAATCTAAATTCATCAATTATTAATAAAAGAAGACTGGTAATCTAAAAAGAATGCATCAATTATCAAGAAAATATTGAAAAAGGCTCCCATTTTCATGAAAATGGGAGCCTATTTTTAAAGAGCTCCCATTTTTTTGAAAATGGGTGCCTATTTTTGAAGTGCTAGAAATAGGTCGACTGTTATTTGCTAATTATAAATTTTTGAATGCAGTCTTTAATCAGGTAATATCCCACTGCTTCAGTTTTTCTTGGGATTATTTATTTTATGTAACAGCTTATTAAAGATGTGACAACTTGAGCTGCATTATGGCACAACGTTAAACTAATTATTCAGTGTGCAAATAATTTATAGATGCGTAAATAAGAATTTCTTCACTAAATTTTTATTAAAAATATATTTAGAATTTATTTAAATGATTTACTAAATGAAAATCTCAATTAGATATTTAAAAACTAAAAGTTCCTTCGGTGAACGCAAACAAAAAAAATAGCACTCCAGAATTACGGAAATTCGTGGAACTCTACGATCCAGTAGAACGACTACCATCAATTATTAGTGGAACAATACGTGGATACCCTCACCTGCTGGGGGGTGACTTCATTTAATCTCACAGACACCAAAACATTCGAAAACAGGAATGGCGGGGGCAATTAAGCCACAAGTATCTCTAAAGACAAACAAACAGAACGGATGAAGTCTATTGAATTGAGGGAGGAAACTGTCTTTTAAATCAACTCCCTCACAGGGGTGTAAAAATGAGGGGGTGTATAGGGTGCATTGAAGCGACCCCTAATTAAAGTCAGGGGGGACTCGATGGGAACTGTTCTCTTAATCGGTGGGTGGTTGCTTATGCGTAGTAATGACCCTTCAGACGATGACAATTAAGGCTTCTGCGGTTTTGATTCTTAGTCAATTAAAGGGACTGATATAGTAATTAAATAAGTTTTATTTGGAGGTTGAGCTTCTTGACAGTGTGTGAATTTAGAGAATTTCCGTTCTCTTTGATTTTGTTGTAAGATGCTTTAGCTTAAGAAAAGTGGTCAATTAAAAGAGCCGGGTCACTGGCCGGGATAGCTTAGTTGTCAAGGTGCTGGACTCACGTTTGGAAGAACAGGAGTACGAATCCAGCCGGCATTAGACTCCCCGTGCAGTGAATGGGGACTGGTGCACGTTAAATATGTCAGATCATAAAGTCCTCCATGTTCTCATAACAAATCAATACCTCTAAGGGTACTGAAATGGAGATTGATCGTTCACTGGTTCAGGTCAAAATTACGATATGTGGACGAATGATTGGGTCCGCCCTGTAAACGTGAGTGACGTATGGATGTGTCAGATTTCGAATTCTTGGCCCTAGATGATCTCTCTGGAGAACTAGAACAATCGCATTCCTTGCCTGAATGACCTACTACATCAACCACAACACAGTGGCTCCACTCACTCAACACTACCTTTTCACGCTTTAAAATAAATAATACGAACTAGCTGTTTTTAACTTAATCGTTTCTAACTTTAACTCTATCGCCATTTCTTAAACTGCAATTTTTATTCAATTCAGCAGTACAAAAAATACACCTCTGCTACTGATCTGATAGTTCTCTAATAATTAATGCAATCCATAGTAGTTGTTGCAAAAAAAGACATTTTTGCCCGAATTTGCATCAATCCTATTCCTGTCCTGCCTTAAATCATCATAGCTGCAATTTAAATTTGTCCAAAACAGACATTCTTCTACAAAATGCATCAAACATTAGACGATACTGAACCATTTTATTCAAGCAGTGCTCCTAGTTTGCTCAAAAACGACAAAATTTGCACGTAATATGTAGTAATAAATCTATTTGAATTCAACTTAGCTTTGCTTCCATTTTTCCAAAAGAGAATTTCTCCAAATTTCATCAAACATATACAGGTCCAGCACCAATTCATTCTAGCTCTACTCTAAACTGTTCAAAAACGAGTAAATTTATCACGGAGTATGTTGCATCAAATTTTTTCCAGCCTTTGTTCAAATCGGTCAAAAACAGATATTTTTCTCCAAATTGCATCAAACGCATTGCATCAGCCGTTTTTGTATCCAGTCATATTAACTGTGTTCTAAATTGTTCGAAAAAGGATATTTTGAACAAAATAGCATCAAATCTATTACAGTTATTGCTAGTTGTGTTTTAAATTGCACCCACTTTTTTCCTACAAAATGACAAATAAATTGAATGACAAACATTCTATGACAAATAAATTGAAATTTTTCGCAAAAATCTAAATATACTCCTAAAAACAACACTATACATTTGTTGCATAAAAACAAAATTAATAACAGTCGACAACTGTGTATTCAGATAAACAAATCTATTTAACGTGTATTTTTTTAAAAAATTTGTAATGTTGTTAAGTTGTTTATACCAGCATTAAAAAACTTAATCTTTATCTATGGGTAAACATGAATGTAAATCACAAACTTTTACTGTTTTGCTTTCGATGTCTTCTATTGTCACATTTCAAAAGATCCCCAAGAAATATAGAACCCCAAAGTTTTGGCACGATGTCATCTCGTCTTTTGTGTTTGCTTCAAAATTATATTAAATCAGAACAAGTCAACGTGAAACTAGTCTGTTTTAAAAAACACATAGAATTGTATTATAAAAGCCTATAATTATAGATTAAGTGATTTATAAAATTGCCGTGCTAATCAATTACCCTCCGAAAAATCATCGTATTCAAACTTATTTATTTCCATACCCCTATTCTTTTAGAATAAAAAACGGTCCCCTGTTAAAGGAAAGTGTATTCACGCCAGGAACAATTATTAGTTCTGCCCCAACAGCAGCGATCCCTGAGAAACAGGAGTAAACTTGTATTCACGAAATGTTGTTCCCTCTTTTCGATTTTTTTACATTAGTTTATTTTTTTTAGTCATCGTTGCACGTCACTTCATATTGGTCCTTAACAAATAAATGACACAAACTGTTTTTTTTTTTTAAATTGAAACAATAAATAGATAATGATTAGTACTTGATTCAAAACTTCATTTGCTTCAAAAATATACAGATTGGAATTAACATTCGGCGTGTTTCAAGCGCTCAAAGACATGCATCCATTTTCAAGATTTGTCAGATGTCAATAAGAAAAAACAAAAAGTAACTTGAAATATAAAACATAAAGTTGTCAACGAGAAGAAAGGTGAGAAACAAAGCATAAAAAACCGCAGTAGCTGAGAGAGAAAAACGATGAAAAGCAGAGCAAGAAAATCACAATGACCGAGTTGTGCAAGTCAGGGTAAAATGCATTTTCACGTGCTATGGCGAAGTGATGAGTAACTAATGTCGTTAACGAAGGAATCAGCAGTCATATGAAATTAACAAGATTCCAGGGCATCAAGATGAGCTGATGTGACTGGGGTAAAAATAATTTTGGTTTCTGTCTAAATTGAATTTATGCTTAAGATTACAACAATGTGCAGCAATTCATGATTTTTTGAATTCTTGATAACGGACATATCATCTTGCTTCAAAGCGCGTTTAGGTCCAATGGGAAAAAAATCATTCGCCAATACTTTCTGCCAAACACAATGTTATTCGCCAAATTTACGATTTTATTGCATTTGGCGAGGTGGAGAAGGGTTTGCGCTGCCCTGAATATCTTAAACTGTTCCTTCTGAATGATAAATGGTAAGCCATTTTTTTTTTCATTTTAAACATAGCTATTAATTAAACTTCACAGACCAAAATCACTATTTCCTTTGAATAATCACTCTTATTAAGTAAAATGTATTTCAATATCTCAAAACTTTTCTTGTCTAATCGAAAACTAAACTTTTCCATTTACACTTAGCTTTTAATTTTACTACGACCCGATTTCCTTTAGAAAGTGTATTTTAGTATCTCATACTTTTTCTCCCAAATTTAAAATTAAACTCTTCTATAATCACACAGCTCTTTATTGAACCAAAAATCGCCGTTTTTTTCCTACTGATGCTACCACATAAGATCATTTATAACAGATACATTGTCGAGTAAATTATTCACAGTTATTTCAGCTGGTGGCAGCTCTAAATATAAAATCGTGATGACTTACTTAACGAACGAAATATGTATTTCGTTAAAAGTAAACAATCGTGATGGGAGAGAATCCAGTTTCGATATGGAAGGTGCCATCGATTTACCGTGGGAAACCATATATTTACAAAGCACTCCGAGAGACACATTTAGGACGACGAGTCAGAACATGAAATATAGTGTGTTTCTGGGGCCATTCCATCTTTCGCTAATTGTTCTATACTAATTATCAAGTGAAGAGTTTTTTTTTCTCTCCATTGTCTTAGAAGTAAAGAGGTTGGTAAGAAGAACTTTATTCCCAGTAAAACAATTAAGAATACCTTTCTTTTAAAGAGTGAGATAAATTTTTGTTTACTCATTAAAAGATTTTTTTTTTTTAACTTCAGAGTCGATAAAAATAATAAATAACTGTAAATGTTTGGAATAATATAAATCGTTGATATAAATAAGATGTAAAGTTTACTCCTACAATTATTTTTAGAAGAAATTATGAGTATATAAAAATAGCTCTCATGCTTTGGATAATGATATAAAGCTTAGTTTTAAAATGTTCAATGATAAAAAAGTTATTAAGTTCGCATAATGCTCAGCTACAAAACTTAACATTACTTTCATCTTTGATACAAATTTAAGATGAATACCGACAGATATTATGTTTTTTAGATACCCAAAAAGATATAGAAAAGCTCATTGATGATCACTAATACGTCAAAAGTGATGTAAATTTTGCATGTACACAAATAGCAATTTTTTTTATAAACGTCCTTGAATGGCCAACTCGGTTTTAAGTTTATGACTGCTAATGATCAACGCCGTAGCCTTGTAATATTTAACCTAATTCAGAAGACAAGGTAACTCCTGGATTAAGTATTGGGAGAAATTTTCTTCCGTGGAGGACTTTTTGATGGAACTAACACGCATTTGCGTCACATGAAAAGGAAAACCAAGAAAAACTTCACCGATCAGTGATGGTAAGGGGACTTGAACACATCATCCGTCTATAACTGACGATATTCTACGTCATCAGTGTGATAGGTGCATGCCGGGTGCGGAAGTCGTATCGACCAGGCATCGTTAGGATTCGAACCCGGGTCACTTCATTGAAAGACAAACGCCCTATTCCCTTAGCCCCCACGTCTAATGACAATTGCTTCATGTTTTCATCATCATCTTTTTAACTGTGCATATAGTTTTATTTAATTTTATTTCTATTGACTTTGTATTTTTATATCTACAGCACAATTAACATTACGACCTATATTACCCTGAAACATAGTGGTTTATCAAACACATTGTTATCTCACTATATTTAATGTGTAATCTTTATGGGCATAGAATTTCTGCCTAGTATGGTTCGAAATTCCATTCCCATCATAAATATAGCACAGTTAGTTAGCGCTAAATCACAGGTTGTAGCTTTAAAGTTTTAGTAGCCATGGAAGTGCATATTGTATGAGTATGTATATTTAATCCGCTTAAACAACTAACAAAATTAATAAAGAGTCACAAAAAAATATCCTTTCCTTTTTCGCAATGCACTCTTTATTCCATCGCCGAAACACTATTCTAGAATAGAATATCCGAGAAAATCCTTGTTTACAAAGTACCCGTTAATCACCAAAAATAAGCAAATTCATATGCGCGTTAACTCCCTTCGAAACATTCTAACAGGTGTGTGTATGTGTTAGCTTCAGTTTCATCACTTCCGCAAGTGGGGGTGAGAGCGTTACAACCAAATCATAAATAACAACACAACTCAAGATAAAAACACATTTGCTTATTTGTTTGTAAAATTTTTGCGCTGGACGAGGGACAACGATTAAGGCCAGCACCGTCATTGCGATGTGACGCAACGGTTTTGAAGAATTCATTATTCAGCGCTATTGTTTCGTAACGAAATCGCTTGCCCGGTGTTGATCTCTGTTGAAGAAAAATAAAAGATTGAATATGGTTAAGAGAAGACGACGTTATGCAAAATCGTTATAAAGAAGGGTGTAACCTTTTTTCGATTTGTCAGAATTTAATTTCTCTTGTTCTTTTAAAGAATTGAAAAAAAATTAATTTTTTTTTTCACTCCGGATTAGGAATTAAAATCTAAATAATGTTTGTTCGGATCCCATGGGAAAATGAAATATTTGGGTGTGACGTTTTGTAACGTTACAAAAATATTTTTGATGTGACATATTTTTGTCACGTGAATAAACCACTTATTTTAATTTGCTAAATTATTTTCACATTTAGTTTCCTTTTTTTTAAAAATCAAATATTCACTTTCATTGTTTATACTGTTAGAAATTTCTCGGTTAAAAAATGGTTAAATAACAATTTATTAAATTGTTATTTTACCATATTAAAACAAAACAGTCAAATAACCATAAAAAACCGTAAAAAAAATATTCTTTACCATAAATTTTACGGTTATTCGAATGAACAGACTGCTGCTGGTTATTTTGCAATGATTTTAGAATGAACATTCTAACAGCGTAGCGCAAAAGTATCTACTAACGAAAGGGGGGAACGCAAAGAAACGCATATTTTCCAACATGAAATTTCATATAGAAAAGTTTTTCTTATTACACTCATTGCCAAAAACATTAGCGCTCCTCAAAAAGTTGTCCGAATGAAACGAAATTCACATCTGCAAGTACAATGTAAATACAATCGATAACAGTCAAGTACAATCGATATATGTAGATTAAAAAATCAAAGATTATCATTCCTCGCAGAAAAAAAAATGCTAGTGAAGGGAGATTTTAGCACCCTCAAGGCAAATGGCATCTGCATTACGATTTTACATACAGCTTTTAATGAAATTATTTTTAATCATTAAGAGCAATCCATGCATATGTTGCGGTGAATATGTATATACTTCGTGAATATGTATATACTTCATTGCATATGTATATACTTCGTATATATATGTTACCGTGAATGACCGACATCAAAAGAATGTCGACTTTTACCAGTGAATGTCAACAATTACAGTGTCGCTTTGTTGAATGTTCGGAATATTTGTTACATCGGATTTAATATTAATTTATTCGTTGATATGATTATATTTATTCGACATTTTAATATCTGCTGAGGATAGATAAGAAGAAACATCAGTGTTCGGAGTACTGGTTAAATGCATACTGGGCAGTGGCACTTGACAATAAAAAAATTAAAAAAACAATGATGTAGGGAATACCGGGCAGTGGCACTTAACTAGACCAAGTATACATTTCGGGCATTTACCATAGCGACTATGTGATTGTCAACATTCACCGGTGGAATTTAACAACCGCCAATATCGGTCCATCACAGTAACACATACATTAAAATCAGTGCGTAGTAAAACAAAAGATTCTAGATTTTGAATCGAATTTAAAAATTAAGAAAAGTATAAACTTACTTGACCACCATAGAAGAGTGGACTAACATTCCTCTTTTGCACATTCTCTGATTTTCGCAAAAATGTCGTCCACTGTCCACCTCTCACGACCAAAGTATCGACCCATGCCTTCACTGTACCTTGCTCATCAACAACCTAAAAATAAAATTTAAAAAATTCTTAAAATATTGCGAAGATCTACGAGCAACATATTCCAAAGCAATGTTTGTTTTTAATCCCTTATATATATTTAATGTCAAATTCAAAAATATAGCAATGATAGCCCATATTTTATCTATATACGATATGACTTGGATTTTTACGTAGCACATAGCTAGAATGCGGCTATCCATAACTATAAACGATATTGTGTCAATAATGATGCGGTCATAAGATTGAACTGTGTTAGAAACTATATCTAACTCAAAAACATACAATTGTTTAATATATTAAATTCCAATTTCTGGCCGAGTTTGAAAATTATAAGTTAATATTAAAGGGAGTTGCGGGGTGAGTTGTATGCGTAGCTATGAAGCCGGAGAAATTTATCCGTTTTTTAGCTATTATTCGCTCTTTCCCAAAGAAAAATAGTTACTTTTATATATAGAACACTTTATTCACGTTAAAATATTGAAAAAGATATTTGAAAAGATAATATAAAATAAAATAAATATTAAAAAAAATGACAATTAACCCTTGACAGCTATCGAACCTTGAACCCCCAGGTCTACCATAACAAGAGATAAATGAGGTAAAAAATAAAAAAAAAAGAAACATTATAGCACTTGACATGAACCATAAGATGTATAATATTAGTATATTTCTATAAATATTCGATGTACCTTCTCTATAATGCAAAAAAACAAATATTAATGATTTTGAAGAAGAAAAAAAGCATTTTATTAACAAAGTATCAAACAAAAACTGCAGAAATATAAATAGTCGATATTATTAAGAAGAACAAATGTTAATAATTTTGAAAAAATGCATTTTATTAACCAAGTATCAAACAAACACTGAATGAATATGAATACTCGATATTATTAAGAAGGACAAACATTAATATTTTTTTTTAAATGCATGTTATTGACCAAGTATAAAACAAAAACTACTTTAATATTTAATATCACCTTAAAAATTACATTTGCAGAAATTATTTATTAAAAATGCATTTACCAATATCATAAAATGGTTATAAAATATACATAATGACATCATAAAATTGGAAACTTTATTTTATGACAGATTCTTCCCACTTCAAAACAACACTTGAAATGTGCTTTTAACACTTAGTAATGTTTTTTTTAACGTCCATTAAACTGGATTATACATTGCTTTTGCTCTTCCGAACTACAATTTTTATGATTTGCTACTCGTAAAAATGTAAACTGAAAAAACTAAACTGAAACCATACAAAAAAAAACAGATTCAATCCTTCGTCGGATTGAACGAACTGGGTACTGGGCGTTGCAACTTTTCTAACACAGCAGGAATGAAATATCTTTGAAATTTGAATTTAAGCAACAGTGACACTTTAATTTTAATTCCTTTGTCCCATTTCTTGGAAGACAAGGCAGATAACCGAGATTCGGTCTCTTAAACCGCCCACTCAGAGCCCCTATTTTTTCACATCCTTTGGTTGTCCTCCCCGATTCATTATGCAAATAACACTATCAAACACAGCGGGCGTAAGTGTTTTTCCCTTTCATTAAAATACTCAACCGATAACTTGCCTCCAAAAAAGGGCTGTAGTTTTTTTTTCAAATACAGCTGTAGAGAGCTTTTGAAAAGATCTTTATTTTTTTAAAAAAGAACAGTTTGAAAAATAGTAATTCTTTAAGGTGGAAAAAATGCTGTTTCAAAAAATCAATATTCTTTATAGAAGAACAAATACTGTGATTCAAAAGAATCAATATTCTTTATAGAAGAACAAATAAAAAAATCAGTATTCTTTATGGAAGAACAAATACTGTGATTCAAAAAAATCAATATTCTTTATAGAAGAACAAATACTGTGTTTAAAAAAATCAATATTCTTTATGGAAGAACAAATGCTGTGTTTCGAAAAAGCAATATTCTTTATAGAAGAACAAATACTGTGTTTCAAAAAATCAATATTGTTATTAAAAAATCACTATTATTATTATTCAAAATCAATATGGAAGAACAAATACTGTGCATCAAAAACTGGTATTCTTTATAAAAATGAAAATAAATGCTATATTTCAAAAAATCGGTACTTTTAATGAGAACGAATATTGTGTTTCAAAAATTTCTTTTAAAGAAGAGCAAATATTAAGCTTCAAAAATTCATAATTCTTTAAAAAAGAACAAATAGTGTTTTTCCAAAAAATCGACATTCTTTAAGGAAAAACAAACTCGAAAATTCGATTATATTTCGAAAATTCGATATTCTTAATGGAAGAACAAATACTGTGTTCAAATAAATCGTTTTTCGTTTTCATATATTGACAGTTCATTGATATCGAACAAATTTGCTGAAATTCCAGTGTAGTGCTCCGTTAAACCATATTGGTTCAGTTAAACACCTTATTAAGGCTGCAGTCTATAAGCACCTTATTACGGTATATGTTTGAAAATATTTTCCTCAGATGATCTGCTCAAATTTTTTAGAAATGGAAATAAATTTGCTCCATCGACGCTTATGTACCTGGATTAGGTCTTTCCATAGTGAATAATGAATATTTCACTATCCACTTTAGTGGGTAATGTAAAAAAAATTTCAAAAATTAATGGAATGATTTTTTTTTCTTTTTAATATCTGCACATTTTACCCAATAATCTAAGTTCCCTAAGTGGATTGATGTTTTATGTCTATTTTTATATTTTTTATAAACTGTATTCAAAATTATTGAAATTTTATCAAAAGTATCGCTTTTTTTAGAAGAAAATACTGAAATCAGTTTAAGAGAAATTGGTGATAGTTATAACAATTTGATTTGAAACTATTTAACCATAATTTTAAATCATTAAGCAATTATTTGAAACTATAAAGCTATTACTTAAATCATTTCAACAATCTGGCAATTCCCGGTCAAATCTTTATAAACTATTTAATTTTTAATCCAATATACAACTACTTATTCAATCTGATAATTTCAAAATATTCCTTATACGTGTTTTTATGAATAATTTCATTTTTAAACATGGATTTTTCAAATGTAAAGAGGACAACTGCGCAGTATACAAGTCAACCCAATTACAAATTAAGTTTAATTTAAAAAGATTTAATTGCTTGATTTTTCAATTACATTCGGGCAGCAAACATTCTTAAAAGACACCTTTCTCTTGTTTTCGTGACAAGCTGAAAGAAAGTTGAGGGTGTCTATGCCTTCTTGGAACTATTGATGTCATCTTTTGAATTCTTAAAAAGAAGAACTTTTTGGACCATAAAGGAAAACTTTCGAAAGTCGATATAATCGGCCTCCATTTTGAATAATATTGAATAAAATTTAAGGAAATGTCTCCATGTGTTAATTTTTCGCGAGCAAAAAGTACGCTTCGATCCACCAACGCAATCCATCTCGGGTTTTTGATTCTTTTTATTGAAAGAAGAAATTGCGAAGACCTTTGGCTTTTTTTCTGAAAGGAAAAACAGATGGTATTTTAATTAGATGAAAAAGCAATTTTTTTTCTGTTGTGAGTATTAGAAAGACGTAAAAGGTTAATAGAAAAAAAAAAAAAAATCTGGGAAATGCGACTTGCGGAAATAAATATTATGATTGGAAATGGTAACTGATGATTTTAGTTGAAGAACTTCCAACTTTAGATTACACGAAAACAGCATATATATATATACACTAAAAGGACAACAACAAAAAAACGAAGAAGATTTAGAAAAACAATAAGTTTTATTTACTGCGAATAAGCTGCAAGTAAATAGAACTGATACAATAAGTTCAAAAGTAGAGAAAACATGGAAAAACTTACAGAACAATGAAAAAAGGGAAAAGGAGAAATTTCAGGATTTTTTTTTCTTTTCTTTCCTTTTTTTTGGGAAATTTATTATTTTTGTCATTATAATTTTTCTTTTTCCCTTTTTTCAGTGTTCTGTAATTCAATACAAAACACTGAAAAAAGGGAAAAAGAAAAATTATAATGAAAAAAATAATAAATATCCGGAAGAAAATATCCGGAAAAAAGCATAAAAAAATGAAAATCTGGAAATATATATATATATATATATCCTCTTGGCATTATATATCCACCTAACATTAATTTGAATTCCTATGTTGAAGAGTTTCTTCTCAAAATCTTGTTGTTAAGTCGAATTTCTTTCGGAAAAAGAAATTGAATTTTTTCGGAAAAGTACCAATGTACGAATATTGTAAACCAATTCCTTTCTATTTAATGCAAAACTATTTTTGTCTTACTTTTAAAAATAAAATTATTATTGTTGTATTAGGATTTATGTAGTCAACTATCATTACACGCGCATTTATTAGTAGTTATTCTTATATTTCATGTCTCTGCTTATTAGAGTAATATTTTATAGAATATATTTCTCTACTTTTTAGAAAATATTTAGTTTTGAACTTGTTAGTTCGAAAACTCGTTATCTCAATACTTTTATTATTATTATTTTTTTTTATCGTACCTTCAACTTGGAGGTATCGAGAGTATGTAATCTTAACCGTAAAAGAGGGGAGATTTATTAACGCACGCTGTGTTTAACAAAAACATTCTGATTTTCTTATATAAACATATATATGTAAGAAAAAATGGTAGTCTTCAAATAAATTATGGGAACGAGGATATTACTATAAATTTTTAAATAGCTCGATTTCCATGAATCTTTAGAAATTTCCTATCTCGTAGTAAGCAGTAGCATTTATAATAATTATCCAGAAGCATTGTGAAGTAGGAATCGTATGGATCCAACAGGAGATAAATAAACTCAATTGAGGGCTGTAGTGGTGTAAGTTGAAATCATTTATTTGCGCTCTCTTATATCATATTAAAAACTAGCATTTTTTTTTTAAAAACAGTAATTTTAAACTTCGTATGAAATTGTTTGCAATTTTCTGAAAATGTACGAATGCATTAATTAATTTTATTGATTAAACCCTTATTAATAAAAATATTGAAACAATATTGAAAAACATTACATTAGTTAATATTACATTACAGCATATTATGGCAAGATGTTCATTATTGATTACAAGAAGTTCGTGTCAATTTTTAACCCTTAATGCAGTTCAAGATTAAACATTAATTAACATTTAAACCAGTTTAAAAAGATCTTGCAGCAACTAAAAACGCAAACGAATTTCATATCCACATCTTATGCCAGTGTCGCTCAAAAATTCGTAAGTCACGATTATTCACAGCTACTGAAAAATTTCTCTAACATATATGTTTTATTCCACCCCATCATGAGAATCTTTTTAACCAAAGCCACACCTTTTTCAAGTTCTCAAAAAATTAGCCAGAAACGGTCTTCTTTTAATCAGTTGCGCCATTTTCTTTTTTCTTACCTTGAAAAATTCCATATTGCGATTCCGCAGACGAGAATCAAATCTAAACTGAAATGTATAATTTAAACCCAAAACTAGTTTTTTTTTTCCATTAATTTCAGACGATTACTGAAATTCGCAGCTTTAGTTATACTTCATCGGAGCCTTTTGTAATCAGAATCGTTTTCAATAAGAAGTCCATCTTTGCGGTAAACAAGTCGAAAACTAAATTGTGATTTTGGTACCGCATTTAAATTTTAAGAGGTGTCTTGTATTCTCAACCTTAACTCGTTTAAGCTGGGAAAAGATTTTCAAACGAATTTCAGGAGTCAGTTTAGCTGCTGGTCTTTTTATGTTCGTTAAAAACATAGGTTCATTCACTTTAGCAGGATGTGCTGATTTTTGTCATTTTATGCCTATAGTTACGCCTCTCAGTTGGTACACCCACTAAATTCTTGGGGCAGATAGGAATTATTTTATTCTAATTGTAGTTTTAAATTACTAGATATAAAATGATTATAGCAATCCTGCTTCCTAAATTTATTTTATTTAAGTATTTTTTATTTATTATTGTTATGGAGAGACGTAAATAAAGAGCTACAACTGCTACTATCATTACTGAAAACAGATTAGCTACCATTGGTTATTCGGTGTATTTTTTTTCAACCAAAAAGCAAATCTAAAAAAAAACAATTACATATCCTCATTAAACTATTAAAATAAGTAGCATAGAGTTCTAAAATATTTCAAACTTTTAAAATAAGTTGCATTAAGTATTAAAAAACCGATATTAAATGAATATTGTTGGATATATCGTTAATGAAATTAGACATAAATCGTTAATCAAACCCACACAAATCTTATTACCGCAGCTGAATTAATGAACCTTTTTCATTATCTTAGCAACAGTAATAAAATAGTATAAGATGAAACCAACTAGCAATTTATTAATCAAAAACTGCCATATGAAGATGAGTTTTAAAAACATTTCATTACTAACAATAAAACTAAAATATGAATATCCAACACCTTTTTTTTATGATGACAGCATAGAAGGTCGAGAGAAAATTTGCTTTTTTTTCTTACTGTTACGCCTAGTATATTACGTTGGACAACGCTGTAGATATTCATCTTCAAGGGCAAGTTAGATGATACATCCTTGGGGAAAACTTTTTTCGTAAATTTTATTTCGAAAAGATGACTTTCCAAATTGTGACTGATGAATCACAAAGTGAATTACGTATATTTTTAAAAAAAAAGTACTTCGATTGCAGTTGGTAACTATTTTTAATATCTATCATTTATTAAAAAAAAAAACAATATTATTGTTATAAGCTACAATGATATTCGTCAAAGTATGGAAAAATATTGAATATAGTATTTAAATATAATATTTATTACTTTGCGGCGTTATTCACACTATTCATTCTTATTCCCTAAGACTTAATTACATGTTTTGATATCAATTAAGTCTTTGCTATTGTAAGAATACATCGTATCGTTTGATGTAGTTCGTATATCGTATCGTTTGATTAATTGCTATCGGTAGAACAACCAATGCCAACGTTTGAAGAAAAGTTGTGTTATCCTCTACTCAATTTCCTATCATAGTCGTTCTTAACATGAATAAGCAGAACATGCTTTCATTGAACAAATATTTTCACTCAGGAGCTAGTGCTTTGATGTGCGTGCCTTTTTTTTTTCAAAAATATTTTAAAACGATAAAATGTGCATAAATGTTTAGTGAAAACGATTCTACAAATGACGACTTCTCGGAATCATAATTTAATTGTCAGTGCTAAACTTTTGTAGAGCAAAACATAACGTTTTTAGAAGTTTTATGAGCAACAAATTATCTTTCAATATTAAGTTCATAAATTTATAGCAAACAGTTAAAAAGATAGCTTTAAAGTACTTTTCGTGAAAAAATATATACCTTGAAGTGCCTTATTTTATAACGTGAGAAAAAAAACATTTTTGAGAAAACGATTTTATAAATGAACGATTTTCACAAATAATTTATAAATGAATTTTTAAAATATTTGAGACAACAATTTTATAAATGAATGATTAAAATTGTTTTTTTTTTCTTCAAATACTTTACTTTTGAAATCGTTTTTTAAACTTTAATATTAAATTTTTGCTCTATTGTTTGAACAAAACGTATTAAGAAATTTTTCGTTTACCAAAGTATTCTGCAACTTTATAGAAGTTCTACAACTATAATTGAGTTTAAAAAGTTCAGTTAAATGAGTTTCTTATTGAAAATAAGAGTGGAGAGTTTCCCTGTAGAAAATAAAAAATAAAATTACACCTGAAATCTTCATTAAAATAAAAGACCCTTCAAACTGTAAATACTTTTCTTTATCTAAAAATACGTTTACGAAACAGAATAATACCCTAATAATGTGTCGATTATGATTCTCAAAAATTGCTCAATATTCGCGTTTTGAAGCCTTAACTTCATGATCTGCGTGATTATTCCGTTTATATCACACAAACAATAACATCGATCTATCCAAACAAGAAACGTCGATAGTTTTTCTTCACTTTTTGCCTTAATAAGGAATAGAAACATTAGCAATTACATGACTAAAGTATCTTTTTATTGAGCATCGTTCTTCTGTGTTTGCTCAATCTTTGAAACTCGTTATTTACCGTTATTCATTCAAAATAACATCTGAAAAAGTCAGCAATTACTGCGATTTGCGAAATGCTTTTGTAAACAAAAAAGAGCAAAATATTTTGTCGTCGCTTTGGGGTTCGATACTTTCTAAAAGTGGCTTGGTCACGAAGTATCAGACGATTTTGAGGTTTGGTTGCACGCGAGCTGACGATTTTAACCGTTAACTCATCTCTTTTATGAGAAGTTGAGTCGAAATTCAATCGCGAAATATCAGGGACTGTATTCGGTAAAAGTTTTGCTTTAAGTGACTCAGTGAAATGCATCAAAATTATGACTGATTTAAGTGTAGAAAAACACTACTTTCAAACTTTTTTATATATATAAAATAGTTTTTTTTAAAAAAAACATACTTTTTATGCAGTGATCGGAAAAACTATATTTTCTTTGCAGTTAACTGCCACTATTTTTTTTTTTTTAAATACGACTACAAACTACTTTCGAAACGTAGTCACTACTTCGCTACTTTTAGAAGACAAACTTAACTTGAGAACTTAATTTTCACCAATATTCAATATTATTTTGAATAAAAAATTGACTTGGTTAAATATGAGGAGATATTAAAAAGTTTTAATTCATGTTTACATGAAATAGTCTTTCATTCTAAAGCACTTTTTTACGAATTTGTTCCTTAAACTTTCAAACTCTATGTTTTTCTCGACACTGATTCAAGGGATGCTAGGAAATTATCAAATATTTGAGGTTTAAGTGATCAATGCCTTTTTATATCCTCCAAGAAATAAAGTACAGTGAGAAAAACAAAAATATGGACCATCCTGAATAACTTTTGATCTAATGATCGAATCTTCACGTTCTAGGACTCAATCCTTAATGGTTTGAGGAGATGAACGCAAATAAGCTAATTAATTAATGCAGACGATATTTTAAGTTACGACTTTACCCCCCTTTAAATTGATTTTATCCTCTAAAAAAGAATGTTTTAAATTAGAGAAAAAGTATTTAAAAAAATGGTACAGAATTGGTCTCAAGTAAAGTTCAAGAGAATTTTGGATCATTAAAAATAGTGTACTTCTCATCGTTTGGATGTGGGGGGGGGGATAGTAGAAAAATAGTTTGTTAAACTAAAACTATAACTATTTTACCATTTGTTACAGATTAAAATTTATAATTTTTTTATTAATTTTTATTTAAATTCTGGTCGTCAACTCTTACACCACTTTCTATTCTTTTTTATCTAATTAAAAACTGATTCACTGATTCATTGATTCGTCCATTCCTTGATTACCTAATTCATTAAGTTCGTTGTTTTATTAATCCAAATATCTTTAAGCCAAAGTTGTGGTATAAAAACTATAACCAGTAATCGATCCAAGGAAATGTCAGGGTTTGAAGTTTTCGTAAAATTACCTAAATTCTCCGAACAACTAAGTGGTTTTCTCATTCGTCAGAAATATTAAACTTAGCGGTGAATATGTTTATCAGTCATAGATTTTTTTTAAAAAATGTTTAAAACTAAACTTAAGTTCTTTTCTGTTCTATTTGTGAGCATTAATTAGAAAAAAGCAAAAGAAAATTAAAAATTTCAACTCTTAGTTTGTAATAAAATAAAGTTCTTTTCTGTTTTATTTGTGAACATTAATCAGAAATAAGTAAAAGCAAATTAAAAATTTCAACTCTTAGTCTGTATTAGAGCAAACTTAAGTTCTTTTCTGATTTATTTGTAAACATTGACAAGAAAAAAGTAAAAGAAAATTAAAAATTTCAACTCTTAGTCTGTATTAAAACAAACTTGAGTTCCTTTCTGTTTTATTTGTGAACATTAATTAGAAATAAGTAAAAGTAAATTAAAAATTTCAACTCTCGGTCTATATTAAAATGAAGATGGCCAGATGTGAGTTAAAAATTACAAACCTCGGTCAATAATTAAATAAAAGTGGATTGATCTAATTTAAAAATGACGACTCTCAGTCAATATTAAGGATAAAATGTAGATTTTAAAAAAATTCTTAACTTTAGTTCAAATTTCAACAAAAATAATTTTTTAAAATAAAAATAAACAAAAATAGTTCATGTTCAATCCGAAACTGTTCGATAGGAAATGTTCATAAATGAAGAATAAAATCATAATGGTAGCAAGTTTTTTTCTCCTTTTTATCCAAAATCATTAAAGCAATCATGCTTATTTTGACAAAAACAAGATAAGCACGATAAATTCAAGTAAATTAAAACATTCTTGAATTATTACCAAAAAAATATGATTATTCAAGTTACGACAGTGCTTTTATAATTTATGTTAATTCCAGTTAAAAATATATTCGAAATTATCCCAAAGTAACTTATTTTCCTCAAATTAAACAATACAAGAGAAATCATACATTTCCAGTTTCCTTCAAATAAGAGTGTAACTTTTACGACCGTCCCTCATAAAATTATTTTTTTTTTCTAATAAAAAAAAACAAAGAAAAGAAAGCTTTTATCTTAATTAAAAGGAAATATTCACCACAAAAACCATAACACACGCAAATCGGAAACCCTGAAATAAATGTTCGTACATCAAATCTGTCTTTTAATTGTCAGTTAAAATTTTATAGTTCGAAAACTACTATCTTTACGGTTATATGAACGTCACAAATAATCCCGATGTATGTTTCCTTCTTTCTTTTTATTTACTTTTAAAGACTTGTTTCAGTTAACATAATTGAAACCCCGAAAATGTCGGTGTGGTTTTGTTATGTAAACGAAGAAAAAAAATCGTATTTTTTTAACTTAAGACAGATTGGAACGATACATTACATACCAAGGTCAAATAGAATTATTATTACGTCAGAGCATCGTAAACTTTGCGCTGAAAATTATTACCCTAATATTTTAGTTCGAGAGACTAGTTTCAATTTTCATAATTGAAACTCTACAAGTCAGTAAAATTTCATTTGAAGGTAAAAATATTAAAATATCGTATTTTTTACAATAGTCATATTAAGGCAATTAAAATGTAATTTAATCCTTTTGTATAGTAGCGTCGGCAACTACATTCACGGCATTTTTTTTTTTTTTTTTTTTNTTTTTTTTTGTTTTTTTTTTTTTTTTTTTTCTTTTTTTAAATTTTAACATTCTACGTGTCATCTTTTTTTTTTTGTTCGTATATTATTGTAGATCATATTCGAAAGAAGTTATTTTGTTCTACTTGAACCTATGCTTTATTTTTTTTTTNTTTTTTTTTTTTCCTTTTTTTTTTTTTTTTTTTTTTTTTTTTTTATTTTAACTCCTATATATCTTGTTTAAATTTTCAATCATTAATAAAATACTTTTTATTCATTCACTCAAGTTCAAATACATTTTTTTAAACTTGTAGTGGATGACACCTGATGTTAATACAGTGTTTTTTAAATTAATTCTTTAATTAATTAATTAATTTTAATTAATCGATTAATTAATTAATTATTTTTTTCATTAATTCATTAATTAATTAATTTTAGTTTTATATGGGAGAAAAAATTTCTCTTATATAAGTTATTTAACAGGAAATAAATTTGTTGACCTACGTAGGAATTGACTTTTAAAAAAAATTATATTACCTGTTTTTTGTTTGAGTTAATTTCTGTTAATTTTCAGATCATTCAAGTGGAATATCACTTTGAGAAAAATTAAATTTTTTTGACACTTCTTCCTTTTTGTTGTTTAATCAAGGTACTAAAGCAGCAAATGCTGCTCGTGATATTTGTGGTGTGTATGGAGAGAGTGTCATAGTTGAAAGAACCGCTCGTGATAAGTATGTTAAGTTTAAAAAGGGAAATTTTGACCTTTAAGCGCCTTTCGTTCTGATCTTTTAGTTGAGTTCAATGAAAAGCGATTAAATAAATTTTGCAGAAAAACTCGTTGCGTCAAAAGACAACGAAAATCAATGGTTCTAAAACACTTAAAAAAAATAAAAAAAGGAAAAAGCCTGCACTTAGTTGCCAATCCATAGATACTTCACATAATAGCTTCGTTGGTTTTTTTCGGTAATATTTATTCGGTTAAATTTGGACAAAATAATTCGGTACTATGATACGGACAAAATAGTTTAAGATTATATTTTTGAGAAACTAGTTTTAATTTAGTTATACATCCTGAAATCCCCAAAAGCGGAAATTTTAATTATAAAAAGATTTAAGGAAACATCTTATTTTAACAAAAGGTCATAGTAAGGCTTTGCGATATTGTGCCAAGGTCATTTAGAAGGTTATCCAATCATTGTTTTATATATGCAATATGTTTTTGTTTTTTTTGTATGCATGGATAATATGGGAAGTTATTGATAATTGGGGGTTTATGACTTAATTTGGGTAGAATGACATGCAGCAAATTATTTCACTCGCTTTTAGTATTTTCTATAGCATACCTGAAAAGTATCATAAAAAAAACGCATTGTAGGATGAAATAATATATAAAAGACAGAATTAAAATGCATTGTATTTGCTAAACCACAGTCTAAGTTAATTTTAATTCACATTTCAAAACACATAAATTTACATTAATTTAAATTTATTTAAAAGGGTTGAACAGGATAAATAAGTAATAAGTCTCATAAAAATTATTCATAAATATTGTTATCAAATGTTTATAACTGTTAGAATCTAACTGTTAGTAGTGAGACTGTTATTAATAACATCTCATTAATAAGATGTGCTGTGTATGTTAAAATGATATTTAAAAAATTAATAATCTTAATTTTTTAAAACTTTAAAAAATTCTATGATTTAGAATATTTTGAATGATATTATGACAATTTTTAAATTTAAAAAGCTTTAAAGGAAATTAAATGTTTTTTAAGTCTCTCTAGTCTAGTTTCTCTTCTTTGAAAAGAAGAATTGGTGATTATTATCTTGGTGCTGCCATCTGTTAGCTTTTAAATAAATCATAGACGAAGATTGGGCGTTATCTCTCATTTATTTTAGTGGCGCCATCTCTTGACATTTGTTAATTTGCTTTCTTTCACAATCATGCATAATAATTATAGATTTTGATTAGAAATATTTTAAGAAGCATCTCTTTAAGACAAAAATTTAGTTATTGGTATATACTTCATTTAAAATTCTTGATACAATAATTATCACTGAAAAATTAAAAAATAAAAACTTTAGTACAAATATAAATTCATGAAACATTAACAATAAAGCTTTCCATATGAAAAGCGAGATTAATTAAAGCATGCAATCTTGTTTTAAAGAAATGGCAAAATTCAATAGCATTCATTTCAGAAATTTCTGTTGGAACTAACTATAGAAATTTGTAAATATGTTTGAGACAAAATAATTCATTTTATTTTTACTTTTAGTCAACTTTTAGCCGTTAACTTTTAGTCTTTGCTAGAAGAATTTTCCTCGGAGGGAGTTAAATAAAAATTCAAATTCAATTTGAAAATTCCTTAAAATTATTAATTTAATAAAAAAATTAAAAATTCCATTAATAAATTCATTAAAATATCTGTTTCATTTTCTTCAGTGTTCAAAAATAGCATCATATAATTATTATGCACTTTTATAAATATTAATCCATTAATATGAAGTGGGGGTGAAAATCATTTTAAATCAAATTTAGCAATCCAAGAAACAAATAGGAAGCATAACTTTAACTAATAATTCAAATGTAAAAATAAAATTTCACTTAAAATGAGTTGAGATTGTCAGGTATGTAGACTGAAAATAAACTTATTGATATTTCTGAAGATATTCATACAAAAGTTCAAATGTCGAAAATTAAACGGTTGAGTACATAAATAGTAATTTATTGAGTTATTTGTAAAATTAAATAAATTTCTTCACTTGATATTTATAAATAAATTGAATTGAAAGTGCTAGACAAGTATTATAAAAATAACGTATTTTGACGGTTGCATTATTAAATTTTATTAATGACTTTTTTAAAATTGAGTTTAACAGAAACTTCTCTCTTAAGAAAGATAATTCGAAAGAAAACCGAACAAACTTGTTATATTTAATCTCATTAATGCTTAAAAGGAAATCCCGCAACAGGCCATAGTGGGCCATAGATATTAAGGCTCCACAATTTTGTGAAAAACGGTCAGCATTTCGAACCAACTGCAGTACCAACCAACTAGTTCGAACCAACTGCAACTTTCCGGATTAGCTAGTACCAATTGATTTGATAATGGGTGGGCTACAAACTGCTTCCAGAGATTGGGCTTGATTAATTTATAAGTATTAATTAACCAACAATATGTATTATTAATTTATCTGCTTAGTACCTTAACCACTCACCCATCGTAGCTCTTTGTTATTGTTTAGACAAATAAAATGACAGCTTTCAAAAAAAGAGAATTTGTAATTTCTTCTTCTTTTAACAGCATGGCAGCCAATTACAGGCCAGAATCCTCAAACTAGTCGTTTCCATCTAGCACGATGTTTCTCCATCTATTAATCCCCATAGTATTAAAATTTTTTTCTCCTTAGAATCAGTCCATCCCGTGTAATTTATATATATTTGATTGTTAACTTGTTTTTAATTGTCATCTATTTTTTAATTATAAACTAGGTGGTTTTAATTTTTTATTTAATTGCTACCTAGTACTATTTGAGTATTACTACAAAGGTTTTAAATCGCACGTAGCGTTTTTACTAAATTCTGGAACGGCGGTTTTGATTCATTTATCCTTTGAAATTGCTGTCAGAAAAATTTATTTACCCCCCAACAATATTTAAGGTATTGAGAATATAGCATAAGAATAACAGTTACCCAAAAATAAAAAATTTAAAAAAATAATAATTACAACGCCATTTTTCGATCTTCGAAATGAAAAATGATACAGAAAAGTAATCAAGCACAAAATTTGTTTATACGTAATAAGGAAAAGAGAAATTCAGTTAATTTAAAAAGCATCCAACATGTTTATGTGCATATGTTCTGTGCGCACACTGTATTCAAAAAGATTCTCATCCCGCAGAAGATTCTTGAGGAAAAAAACACTGAATGTTTGCGAATCCGACGACCCCTCTCCCTCCCCTTATTTTGTCAAATTTACTGCATATAACATCGTTTTATTTCATAACCTAAAATATTTAATAACATTTAAATTTAGCATTTAAACATAGCATTTATTCATTTTAACATTTAAAATTTTCAAAATAAAATTTATCTCTGCTTACAATATTTTGATAACAAAATAAAATTAATCTCAGTTTACACTATTCTGCCAACAAAAAATAATTTATTTCAATTTACTGTATTCTGCCAACAAAATGAAATTGATCTCAGCTTACAATATTCTGACACTAAGGTAAAAAAAAAAATTCTGTAGGACTTGTGCGTAACTCGCTATTTGTTTTGTAACTAAAACATATTAATGGTTTAATTTTAAATAAATGAAATCACAATGAATATCATGTCTTTTTTTTACAGTTATTCAAATAAACTTTTCACAAACTTCTTGAATAACTGTCAAAACACTTTTGATGGTTCTTATTCATTGGCTTGAAAGTAAATAATGGAAATTAAAAAAAATTGATCCAATTACATGCATGATGCCGAAAAGCTGTCGCCAACTTTTAAAATCGAATCCTTAAACTTCCACCTTCAAAAATTAGGAAAGAATAAAAACAGATAGCCAAAAATGATGATAAGAGGGAGCACACCAAAATCTGGATGAATAAAAAAAAAAAAGAGAGAGAGAGAAATTAAGGAGGGAAAAAAAAGTGCATAAAACGGCCAAACTACTCTCTTAAAGAAGCCATCAAGAAAAATAACCTTATCCTAACTTCCAGAACTTGCTGTCAAAACTTCGCTTAGAAAATAGAAGGTGGCGTGGTACTCTTTTAATTATTAATCACATCCAGAATAATTACGTAAGCTAATGAGGGGGTAGTCTACCTAACCACCCCACACCATGAGACTTCCACCACCAGAAAGAGAGCGCTGCAATTAATATAGAGCCTTTTTGATGATCTTGCTAATGAATTTGCGAAAGACGAAAATTGCTCTCCAAGCGACAATCATTAATCAGGGGTTGCTCTGGGTAATTAGCAGAGTTTGGCCGAGGGGAAGCGTCCACGTGATGTCAAGGAAACAACCAATCGCATTAGCAGATGGTAAGGGTCCCTTTCTCTCTGCACTTTCTGAGATGTGTTACGCACACACAACATCTGGAAGAACTGTCGGGATAGAAGAGCAGCTAGAGAGAGGGATTTAATTAAATGGCCTTTTTAGTTTTCTCTTGGCCCGTTTGGCGACATTTGATGGGATGGAATCAAGAGAGCGATAAAGGGTCTAGGTATTTTAAGTGATGTGATTCTTGTTAAGCTCGTTAGATAAATCTACCAAAGGGAAAACTGAATGTCATTAAGAGACACACGGAAAAATTTTCCCTAATGAGGGAAAATCTTCGATTTCTTAAATTGATTTTGAATTCTTAATTAGCTTTATTATACTTTATAAAAAGTCCTGATGGCGAATAAAGAATTGAATCTAAAATTTAAGTGAGTCTCTGTTGCATTCATTTTTTTTGTTTTTCTTTGAACTATTTTCCTTTGGCTTTTAATGAATAATATCTCTAAAAACTTTTAAGGAAGTTTTCCTTCTCACCAAACTGGAACTTTCGTTCAGATTGATTTCTTAAAAAGTGCTATTTAGTGCAACGGCAATGCATTCTAAAAACAGTCTAGATCTCCTGATGCCCTGTTTCCAACTAGCAGGTTCAAGCTTTCTAGCTTTCTTAAACCGGTTTTCCGAACATTTATTCTGAAACCAGTTTACCGAGAATGTCTGCTTTCTGACATCAGTTTTCCGAACATTTAAACTATCTCAAACCTGCTACTGGAATTTGTGTTCATATTGCCTTCGCGTGGAAAAAGAGATCAATATTTTTGTATAGTTATAACCTGCTTTCACTTTTTAAAAATACGGTTTCAAACGTCAAGTTAAGAAAGTCTATTTAAAAAACCGATTTAAGAAAGCTCAAATGCATCTTTAGAAAGCTTACACCTGCTTGTAGAAACAGGGTAAAAGAAATAAGCCAATGCATCCATGAACAACTAGTCAATTTTTCACTTTGTGATGTAGCTAAGTTAACTGCTAATTACTAAAAAAAAAAAGAGTCAAAATTATATTATATTTTCGTGTTTACAGTTTAAAATAAAAATAGAAACAGAACACCCTGTTTTTTTTCTGTTAAGAAAACCTTGCTCATGCACAGAATTCTGTTCATGATGATGAATATTATGTATACTTATGAAGTTTTTAAATGATAATTTAAAATAATTTTTATTTAAATTTCTTTATTGGGGCAAATTAATAAAGCTGCTTAGTTTGAATTTTACATTAAAACCTCATAGTAGTTTTAGAAAGTTTGCAAAAAGTTTTTTTAACTAATATTAAAAGATTATTTTATCTATTTTATTCTTTAAAATTAATTAAATTATTAAAGTCATTATAGCCATTAAAATAATAATTATTTAAATTATTAAAGTCATAGTATTAAGTAATTATTACTTAATTTAATAATTATTATGATAATTATAATAATTTATTAAGTTTTATAATTATTATAATTATTAAGCATTATATAAATCTTTACCCGATTATATTAAAATGCTTATTAAGTATGTTTATGTGTATATAGATATACATACATATAAAATTAGTTATTAAATTCATTAACATGACTCACACTGAAGAATATTTATCTAATAGAAAAGACGTAAAAAAGGCGAAAAGTAATAGATTCCTGAATATTTTCACGGCACTTTTATTGAAACAAATTTAGAAAAGTATCTTGATTAACTATTTTTTAAAAATTTAAATAAAAAGGTATTAAATATTAAATTATAGCTAAGATGAAACAAAAAGTATATTTCATAACAAAAAAAGAATGATTTTTTTTTACGAAATCTGGTTTTAATCTATTAAATTTGGTTGAAATACTTTTAACGAAGAAACCTTTATTTATTAGTGCAATTTAAATAATGCGTGTAAATAATTGTATCGCTTTTTTAATTTTTATTTATTTCGATTACCGATAAGAATAATTAAGAGTTAGTTCGTGATCCCTTTATTCTCCAACAGATGGCAGCAGTGATAATTGAATAATTAATATGTTGTAAGTACAATTAGTAAAAAAACAAGTTTTATGAACATCACAACGGTCAGAATTTATCAATTAAAGAAAAAAAATTAAAATCATTTTAAAATTGTTTTGAAATTTTAATTGATTTTGACAAATCACAAGAAATTCATAAATTTTAAAATGAGTTAAAGAATCATACTAAATTACATTTTGATTCCCATTTTTTTTTTAAATGATCCTTAAATAACTTAATTACGATGATCATTTTTTAATCAAATTTCTTTTAGTTTTCATCATATCTTAAAATCAAAAAGGTAAACACTAAGCATAGATCAAGGAAATATTTTCCGTGCTATTCAAAACCTTTTTAAAAAGGCAAATGTTATTTAAAATATAAATGAAACATTAATTCATTTTGCAACATCAGAAATTTATAACAAAGATAATTGTTAGGATAGAAAGTTTAAAAAGCCTGAAAATATTTTTTAAAAGATAAATTATCATCTGAATGTAGAACCATAATAGAAATCAGTTTTTCCTCATTGAAAAACTACTGGTCACACATCTATTGTGTCACCCATTTGGTACAATCAGCGCCTTGTGATTTATCGTCTGCATATCAAGAGAGAAAGAGAGAGGGGTGGCCAAAGAATGGGAAGCAAAAGTATCGTCTGCTACCCATGATATTCACACCCCCTATTGAATAAAAAGGCATCACGCAGTAATAAAAGAGCTCGTATTACAAAAGGGTACGCGGAATATGCAAACCATTTCGAAGCGAAGTGTGAAATATGATTAATATTTTGATCTTCTAGATGGACTTTAATCCAAGCATACAGGCTTGGTTTTCAAAGATATTGGAATTGGATCGAGAATTACTCTTATCGTTTTAGCAATGATTCGAATTATCATTTTAACACTAATTTGATTCATCATTTTTAACACCTATTTGAATCATCATTTTAACGCTTACTAAGAGCATTTTAACACTGAATATTTTTAAAAAAGAAAAACTTTTTCTATCGAAGTTTATAATCTAAAAGATATTTCATTGAAATTAATTTATTTAGAAACTAAAGTTTTTAACTAAAAACTTAGAATCACTAGAATAGTTATTTTTACACTAATTCGAATAATCATTTTAATAATGATTTGAATCCATTTATTTTTACCCATTGATTTAAATTCATTTAATTGAATTAATTTAATCAATCATTGATACGAATGCGCCAATCAAATCAATTTGCACTTATAGCTTATAAGAATAACCATTTTGACGATAATTTGAGTTTAATTACTGGTAGGATTTAAATTGATTTGTATCAATTAGCCATATCGTCAATTCAAATCTGCTCTTACAAGGGCAATTACAATCAATTAAAATCAAGGCTGAATCAACCAAAATAAATCTATTGCTTTGAATGATATCAGAATTGGGTATAGAATTATTCTAATCATCATCTAACACTGATTTAAATCAATTAACTCATAGCAATGGATTTGAATCAATTCATTCGTTCGCTGACTTGAATTATAATTTTTACGTTGATTCCAATTTAATATGTTTATTTAAATCTATTCGTCGACTTAATAAGGAAGAACTAGAGGATACTTTTAAAATAGTATAGGATATACAATATTGTGGCCAAACGATTTTATTAACGACACGTTTTCGGAGTAGTATTTCTAATTTTAACTTGGAAAACTCAAGTTTTGAAAGTAAATGAGACAAATTGAGATAACTATTGCATTACAAATTATTGCAGACAATCTTAATAATACTTTTTACAAAAAATAAATAAATAAAAAAGAAAGGAAAACTATTTTTTCTTCCAAAGTTTATATTATAAGAGATTTTTCAATGAAATTAATTTATTTAAAAACAAAGTTTTTTAACTGAAAACTTAGAAAACGATTCTATAAATGACGTGTTTTAAAAATCGCTTTCTAATTTTCTATCTGAAACTTTTAGTTTTTAACGGAATAAAAGCAAATCACGAAATATTTTGGATTATAAATTATTGTTTACATTAATTTTAAAAATTTAATTTTAAAAATATTTTTTTGAAGAAAAAAAAAACGTTTTATTTTAATCTTAATTTTTTTTACAAAATTTAGGAAATGATTCTATAAGTTTATTATTGTAATAATCGTTTTCTATTTGAAATCTTTGGTTTTTAAAATGAACTAAGGAATATCGCGAAATCGTTTGGATTATAAATTACTGTACATATCAATTTCTAAAATATTAAAATAAAAAACATTCATTATTTTGAAAAACTATGTGGAAAATGTGTGTTTGCATATTTTTTCTATGCTCTCACATCTAAGAACAATGGCTTTTGATTGTCCTTTCTTTGCAACAAACTTAATAATTTAAAATAAAAAAAGGGGAAATGTTTTCAAGAAGTCCGTCTTCAGAGATTGATAGGACGCTTCATGCATATGTCAGGCGACCCATCAAATTGAAATAAGAAATCTCTTCCACTTCTTCATAAATAACTGAAATGTCCTCTCCTCACAGCGGATGATAGAACTCGAAAAAGAAGAAATGATTAGATGAAATGTAATGACGTAGAAAATGTGATTTTTCTATGGACGATCGAAGTTTTTCTGTCGTTTCACCATCTCCATGTATGATAAATGGACAAAAAGAGAAGAAAAAAAGAAATGGCTACTGACGAACAAGATGGAAAAGAAACGTAAGAACAAAAATAGGATAGCGTTGATCATGGGAGGGACGTGGATATGACATACTCATTCGATCTGGATTCAGAAAGTAAATGTGGTTGGTATTGGAAGGAAATCTTTTTGTTCGTCCAATTACACTTTTTTTTTGTCATTCGACTGTT
This sequence comes from Parasteatoda tepidariorum, assembly GCF_043381705.1. Classification (NCBI taxonomy): domain Eukaryota; kingdom Metazoa; phylum Arthropoda; class Arachnida; order Araneae; family Theridiidae; genus Parasteatoda; species Parasteatoda tepidariorum. The sequence continues at coordinate 9,642,032 of NC_092210.1, forward strand.
CTTGATGGAGGATCGAAACAGATATGAAACTGATCAATCTAATATGTTCTATAGATGAATTTTTTGATGTTGACAAAATATGCACACAATATTAAAATGTTGCTGACGTAACGCTCGGAATTTTATTTTACCCTATGCATAACAAAGATAGATTGTCTAATTTTTTTACTATAATATGATACCGTCGGACTTCTATTTAACGAACTTCCATTTTGCGAATTTCTCTATTTTGCGATTTTTTTTTCTAGGAACGAAGAACATTTTAGAAATTTCTTCGTAAAATAACTTCCAAATCGCGAAATGAATTTTCTATTTAACGAACTTTTCTTTGAGATCCACTTTCCCTATTTTAAAAAATATTTCAAACTTGTAAACGCATTTCATGGAGGAAATGACCTTGAATTGATTTTCGAAGCCACTTAACTTTTAGAGAAAACAGTAAAATCCCTTTCCCATTTTGTTTGCATTTCAAAAGAAAAACTCAGACGAAATTAACGCATTTTATCAGTAGCAATTAAACTTAAGCACGTAATGTATGTTTAAAATTACTTTTATAATACATGCAGCTGTAATTTTATACATAAATTTAGCTTCTTTTTTTTTAGTTGAAAATGTATGTAGCACTAGATATTGTTTTGCTCTATTCTTGCTTTTCATGCAAATTTCTTTTATGCTTAAGATTTATAAAATAAATTGTAGATACTAGTTAACAAGATAAACGTGTAGCAATTGCTATTTAAATTATTTCTAGTGTTTATGAATTTAAAACCTGTTTTGTGTTGTTTAAGTATTTCCAAAGGTGATTTTCTATCGAACGAATTTTCCATATAACGAACTTTTTATCAGGATTTAGCGACTTCATTAAGTAGAGGTCAGACGTGAAATAGTCGACTAATTTTTGTGTTATTGAAAGAATCCCGTAACTGTAATATGAAGTGAAACAATCCACTAACTAGGTACTTGAATTCCAAAAAGAAGACAATCTATATCCACACATGTGACCTATGATGTCAGCACCAGCTACTCTTTATCAGCAAAATGGCGTATTGAAGTTGAGTTAAGTTTATCTGCATAACTTAGGATGTTAATTAAATACAGAACCATATCGCATATCGAATTTGTTGAAATACAATTCTTTCTTACCGATTTATGCATTTTATTGTAATCGTGATATAAGTTTGTTTATGTTTTACATGGCTTCGTGCATGCTATGTAATAAGTCTTTGTGTAAATATATAGCGAAAGAATTGAAATCTTTGTGAAAGAATACAGGCTGTGTTACTTAAGAGAATTCGTACTTGACAGGCTTGGTTTACTCGAATGAAAAGAAAAATAGTTTCTAACGTAAACAAATGCCACGTTTCAACAACCAATCAGGATCGAGATATCCACACTACGTCACTTGCAGGTATCCCACTGAATATGAAGTGAAACAATCTACAAATTGTTATATTATTGAAACAATGTACTAAGTGTTATGTGAAGTGAAACAATTTACTAATTATTATATTAAATAAAGCAATCAACTAAATTTTAAATTAAAGGAAACTATCAATTAGCCTTTATCAAAGGAAATAATCTGCTAACTGTTATATTGAATTAAGCAATACACAAATTGTTATATGATAAACGATCCACTAACTGTTACATAAAAATTCTAGTTATAGGAATGATATAAATTACTGTTATATGTGGGAAACAATATAACAGTAATTTATATCACTCATGTAACAGTAGTTATTGGTATATCAGTAAAATAATCACTAATTGTTGGACGTTATACGAGTAACTAAATTCACTGTTAGATACAATCTGTAATTATATGTGAAATACTACAATAATCGTTATGCTAAGCAAAATATAACAATTTTATCAAAGTAAAAAGGTCCACTAACTGTCATATATCGGACAACTTAATAACAATTAAGAGAGAGGATAGAATCTATGGAAATGCACCGTTAACATTTATCTATTAAACAATTTACTAACTATGGCATAAAGGATACATTTTACTATTTAATGAGTAAAATAATTCCTTGTTATTTTGTATAAAAGCTACACTACCCCACTTCTATACTATATACCAAGTAGAACAATAAGCTGTTAAAGGAGGAAAACGATCCATTAACTGTTAAATGTAAAAAATCGACTTATTGCTATGAGTGAAATAGTCTAATAATTGTTAAATTCGAAATAACTCAACAACAGTTAATCAATGTAACGATCTTAGGAACTAAAAATCAATAACAAGTACTATATTGTATACCAAGTGGAACAATAAGCTGTTAAACGGGGAAAACGATCCATTAACTGTTAAATGTGAAACAGTCTAATAATTGCCAAATGTGAAATAACACAACAACTGTTAATCAACGCAACGATCTTAGGAACTAAAAGTCAATAATGAAATACAATAATAAATTCGTACTTGACGTATAATAAAAATTAAATTGCTTTGAGAAATTACAGTTTATCTAACCATAAAAAATAAAAAAATGTTTTCTATTATCAACACCAGTAAAGTAGTACAAAACGTCATACGGGAATATCTCAAAGCCATGAAAAATTCGAACATTCCTGGAACCATTTTGAATCTCTCGACGAACCAAAACACGCCCCCTATTCTTCCCGGGGAATCCCCTTATTCTTCAATTTATCCTTTAAGAGCCGAGAAGAGCAACGGAGGATGGAGGGCGGATTAACTTATAAAAACCACCACCCCATCTCTGGCAGGGACAGCTCTATAAGATGTCCTATGGACGTCCAAAAAAGAAAAAGAAGAAATATTTGAATGTAAGACTCGCAACAACAACAGTAGATAAAAAGTCGCCGGCAGCAGAACCAACATCTAACACACTCATCATAGCCAAAATATCTTTATTCGTTTCACTGACATATCCGGCGGTCCACAACTAAAAATCCTTAAAGCTTAACTCCTCTTTTGTCATTCGTCCTTTTTACCGAAGAATGAGGGGGGGATAGAACACAAAAAAGTTGACACCTCTGCGCACATCCCCCCCCCATGCGCCCCATTCAGAAAAGTGACAATTTTTCCACGCCAGATGTTCTACGATACGCAGCGGTCGCAGTGTGATCGTATAGCGCCCTATCCTTCTCTAATAGAGATATCAGGGTGCCCTGGACACAATGGGTCGGGGGTACAAAGGGACTACCAGATAGACCCCTCATGGGATATAAACCGTAAAGGGGGGGATTAGATCTGAATCTGAGGGAGGATTCCGATGTGATTTGTAGAGGATGTTACAAAGAGTTATTAACCCAGTCTGCAAGCAAACTTCTGTAGCATCTGGCGGATGTATATATTGGATTGAGGAAATGTTTGTTAAAAATTAATGCTGGGAAATAAATTAAGTTTCAATAAAAATCGTGGCAGTGATGTTTAACTGCCACTTATAAACATGATAATCATTTTTTAAAAAAAATCTGGAACATAAATTCTACTAAAAGCTTTGAGTGTGATAATAATTCTTAAGAATCAGTAACATGAATTCTTCCCTTGAATATGATATTTATTTATTCATAGGAATTAAAACGTTCATTCTACTAACGATTATGAAGATGATAACAATTTTTCTGAAACCGAAAAGTAAGTTCTAACGAAGTAAGTTGTATTGTAACATGAATTCTTCCCGTGGTTATGATATCTATTCATAGGAATTAAACTTTCATTCTACTAACGATTATGAAGATGATAACAGTTTTTCTGAAATCGAAAAGTAAGTTCTAACGAAATAAGTTGTAACCTGAATTCTTCCCGTGGTTATGATATCTATTCATAGGAATTAAAACGTTCATTCTACTAACGATTATGAAGATAACAATTTTTCTGAAACCGAAAAGTAAGTTCTAACGAAATAAGTTGCAACATGAATTCTTCTCGTGGTTATGATATTTATTCATAGGAATTAGAACTTTCATTCTACTAACGATTATGAAGATAACCATTTTTCTGAAACCAAAAAGTAAGTTCTAACAAAGTAAATTGTAACATGAATTCTTCCCATGGTTATGATATTTATTCATAGGAATTAAAACTTTCATTCTACTAACGATTATAAAGATTATAAAAAAATTTCTGAAACCGAAAAGTAAGTTCTAACAAATTAAATTGCAACATGAATTCTTCCCATGGTTATGATATTTATTCATAGGAATTAAAACTTTCATTCTACTAACGATTATGAAGATAACAATTTTTCTGAGACCGAAAAGTAAGTTCTAACAGTTATGAATCTGATAAACTTGAGAATTTGAACATAAATTCTACTAGCAGCTATGCTTATGATTATCATTCTTAAGAATCTGGAACTGAAATTCTACTTATAACTTATATGCGGAATTTATGCTCTGGATTTTTAAGAATGATTGATTATCCTATCCCTAATTATGATTAGAATAAAGAAGTTTTAGAACTTTTGAGTAAGTATCGTAAGTAAAACTACAAATACTATTTATGATCCAGATTCTTCAGGAATGGTAATAATATTCATATTGAAACATGATTATCATTCTTAAAGAATCTGAAACATTAACTAAGTGTTGTAAACTAACCAGTTTATAAGGATCTAAGCAAAAATAAATTAATTACTGTTTACCATTGAATAATCTAAAGAAAATCCATCATGTTTCAATATAATGGTTTTATGTTAAAATATTGCAGGTAATAATCAAAAACCTAAGAGGAAGCATAAGTTAAGTGATATTTTAAATATTCCGAGAAAACCAAATTTTAGAACGTATAAGAAAATCAGGAATCATCCCTTTAAAATCCGTTATGGATAAAAATTTCTCTGAATGGATAATTGGTATAATCGTTTTGTGCTAAATTTGACATGTTCTTATACCAATAAATATTTTATTAATTCTTCTTGTGATTGAATCAAGCGATAAACTAGGTTCAGTATCGAAGATTCTGAGGGTTAAAACAAGTGATGATCTAGGTTCGAGTACCGAAGAACCTACAGTCGAGCCTGTAACCTTCTATGTTGAAAGCTTGTTCCTTCGCTTTAGCCTCTTTTTTTATTTCCGTACCAGTTATAACTCAATAGACCTATGAAATTCTGTGCACTGTTAATATTACAACTATGTTTATTTAAGGTTAAGTTTTAAATCTAAAATTCCAAAAATGACATAGAATAAAAAAAAATTATTTTTATAAATATTAATATATGTGTTTTTCAAAAAGATGCAGATAAGCTTAACGCAGAAAAATTCTTGCATATTTAGAAATATTCACATTTTATTCTATTTTTCCCATTCAGATCAGTCACCAAATCTTGCATAGACTCAACATGCCCCGAGGTTAACAGAATGGGAACCCCTTTTGCTGCCCTGTCGGGGTATGGCAACTGATGTCGCCGATTAAAAGTAGTGAAAGTTAATCTTTCGGAAAGACAGTAAGCACCCTGGATATTATGGGCGTGTAACACGTGGGATGGGACAACCCCCAGTTCCCATCTATCCCGAATTCCCGCTAAATCTCTCGCGCACCCCCTTTTCGATTGCTCCTCCCTGTGAATTAAAAGGGAACAATCGGCAGGGTTCCACTTTGCGCAGCGGACCTTCAATTTACTCGTTATGGAGACTCATCGAATTATCCCACATGTTTAATTGAGTCCATGATTTCCCGAAGCTGTCTAAATTTTGCAAATCGAGGACAGTTTGGAAGAAAAAACTAAAACACTCGGATTGGAGAATTAAATAATTTTAATGATAGATTTATGCATTAAACAACTTGAAGCAAATAAATAAATAAAATATTTCTTTTCCCAACGTCTTACAAGTTTAATTAGTTTAGTACAGGAACATTTTCGAACACGGAACCTTTTTCAATTGTAGAGTTTTTTGAATAGAGGGCAGTTAGGAAAAAGAAGTTTGAACCTTAAATTGATAAATGTAACAATTTCTACGAATTTATACTTAAAAGTGTGAATTAAACAGTATGCAGCATACAAGAGGATTCGAGATTTAACACTTTGTACTGCTTCAGTTTGATATAGAATACCTGTAGTTTTTAATTAAATAATAACTTGAATTGAATACAGACAAGAAATAATTTAAACAACGAATATAAAATTTAAAAAATTAGTTTTTATAACAAATTACTAAAAAGCCAGTATAATGTGCGGAAAACTACTGAAATTTTTACGTTTAAATAGGTTTTTATGATTTATTTTTTTGATTACTTTTGATTTTGTGGACAAACTGTAAGAAATTTTTATTCTAAGTAAATAAGCAAATTAAGCATTAAAGTCCTACTTTTTATGACAAATATGAATTCTTAATTTCTTCGTATGAAATTGAATTCGACAGTAATTTTATTATTGATTGCTGTTAGGACTGTTAGTTACAAAATTAATATACACTGTTTGTCATGACTGTTAGATTAAATTTTATTTATATTTAACCAGTACCCTCTAAGCAAATTGTGAAAGTGACACAAAATGTCAACTAAGAAAAGCCACAATGTTGTGAAAATAATTTGAGATTAACTTTTTTTTAATATTTGAAAAAATACTCCAATGCAGCATTTTTTAAGTTTTTGAAATTATGCGAAATCTGGGAATTATTCATTGAACTTAATGAGGTCCTTCCGGGAGATAAATTCTTATCAAATTACCGAATTTCGTAAAAGTTTAATGCATTTTTTTTTTAATATTCAAGTACTTTAATACTTTTTTAATCTCCAGGTAATTTTTTTTCTGCAAGATAGTGTAATTTAAAATTAGAGTCTTGCTTCGAGCCTAACGCACTTAAACAGTGATTTTTTTTCATTTTCCCCTGGCAAAACCTTTCGAAGAAAACCTTTAAAAATCAAACTTTCAGTAAAGACACTGCCCAAAACTCTCAAAATTGTTTCATTTTAAATTATTGATGGTCACCTTATGTATCATTTATCGAAAAATGATTAAGTTTTAAAAATATATTGGCCACAACCAGTCACTGACTCAAATAGGAAATAGCCGCATGACATAAAAGAAATGGGCCGTTTATCCAGCAATGTCGAGGTGACATGCTATTTCAATAAAATGAGATCGAGGATTGAGCGCTGCATCAAAATTCGACTGACGCTTGCTCCTCACTTTCTCATTTCTTATTCAATATTCCAAAAGGAGCCAGATACATCTATATTTCGTCCCCAAAACTTCAAACTTGCTAACCTCCGCGTTTGTGGAAAGAAAATCTGGCATAAAGCCCAAGAAAATGGCCGTTCGGCCTATTACACAACAGCCTTAACGACAACCACAGGCCAAATGCTCCATCTAATGTCCAGTTTACTGCTCTTTTATTTACACTGAAGTAGTTTAACCCAAAATGATACTGGGGCCCGTTTTTCAACCCCCATATATCTATAAAGGCCCTCCCCTTGAAAAATTTCACCTCACCATATTGTATAAAGTCAAGGCGCGCCTTTTGGATATCATTAGGAAGAAGGTTCCGTCTGTTTCTAGACTATGATGGATGCAAGCTAGAAGCTAACTGTGACTGTATGGGGAAGGTTTAATATTGCCTTACAGCCTCCGACCTATCAATCATGGAAAGAAGAGGGGTGGAATCCTGCCACCCTCCGATTATGATTGCGCCACATATTGTATTTGTGCTTGTGCCATCCCTACCTCCCTAGCGTTAACTTTTTAGGGAAAAGTTTGCTGTTCAAACACCACTACTTCATTTGGTACTTTTTGATTTTTATACATTTTGGGGATATTTTTTGGTCATTATCTGTCTGATACTTCTATGACCAAACAATGTGTGACAGCAAATCATTAGTTTGTTTTTGACAGATTGTTTATATTTTTAGTTGTAACAGGCTGTTGCCGTTTTTGCAGTTTATGTGTCAAAATTCTTTTTGAGGGTTAAGGAGGAAGTCATAAAAATGGCCATAAAAAAAATCTTGCCAACTGATGTCAAAAGTAATTGAGAACTGACAATCACTTGTAAAAAAATTTGTCCGAATCGGAATTTTAATATATATAAATTTATTACCATAAAAAATTGTTACTCAATACACCAAATGATTTTTTTTAATTACTACATAAGATCTTTAGTTTAAAAACCAACTTAATTTATTTATCACAAAGTAAAAGCATCTGTAGTTTCGTTTTATAGTATTTATAGTTAAATAGCTTTCATGGCTGAAAATATTTTAGTCTTTATGCAAATTAAAACAGGCATTTCTAATAGGCTTATTTTGCTATAAGTCAAGTGGTTTTGTCTTTAATTTTAGAGAACAGAATGAACAGGTTGCTTTATTTCACTATTAAATTGTCTTTTGAGACAAAATATTAATAATTAAAATAAATACTTTTTATTTATATCAAAAAATTATGTTTTTAGGGAAATTAAGACTTTTAAAAAAATTGTACGACGAATGTGAAAATTAAAAAATATTGAACTTATTACAAAATTAAAAACAAATATTTATTTAATACGACAAATGTTTTAGATATTCCTGAAGAATGCACCAGATATTTATAAAGAATTAGGATTAAGAATTAAGTGACATAAATTAAGAATCCTGTAGATATCTATAAAGATCTCTGAAGACATCTATCTTTTTCCTCTTCATAGACAACTATTAACAAATTTTTTTAAAAATTTGATTGGTGTCTTAATAATAGATACATTAAGATGCCCATACTTGAATCGTGAGTCGATTTTAGAACAAAATGATACTTTCTATGCGATTATCGGCTACCCTAACGTTCGAAACCGTTATGACTACTTTGTTTTGAAGATGTTATCAAAAAGGCCAACACATGTTTTAGTCAATGATACGTGTGACTGATACTATAAGTGACTGATATTTTAAGGATCAAAAGAATTTTCTTTCACCATAGCTTACTCGTATCTTTAGAGATATTTGGAGGAGAATTATAGAACAATTTAGAGACAACCTGTGGAATATTATGAAGATGTCGTAGTAGCTCCATCTTGAGTTAGCTCCAGGAAGCACTGAAAATTATTTTGCGGACGCAGAATTGGCCATATCTTTAGACAATATTTCGTTATAATTTAGAGGTAGCTTGTGGAATATTATGAAGATGTCGTAGTAGCTCCATCTTGAGTTAGCTCCAGAAAGAACTGAAAATTATTTTGTGGACGCAGAATTGGCCATATCTTTAGACAATATTTTGCCATAATTTAGAGGCAGCTTGCGGAATAATATTAAGATGTCATGGTAGCTCCAAATTGAGTTAGGTCCAGTAAGCATTGAAAATTATTTTGTGGACGAAGTAACCATATCTTTAGATTGTATTTAGCCGTCAAATATAATCAATAAAAATTAATATTATAAAGAGAAATTCGCTTAAGCTCTTAAAGTAAAACTAAACTATTCTAATATAAAAAAAATATTAAAAAAAACTGTCCCTCATGGCCTTTACACTAGAAACTGTCCTGCAAAGAAAATTTTTATTAGTTATTAGCAATTAAGTTTAACAATGAAGCTGGCTTAAATTTTTCAGTACGTGTCACAACTTTGCAAATTGCTCTGCTTTCATAAAACTAAAATTATTTAATTATTTCACCCCTGAATATTGGTTCTGCTTTTGTGTCCAAGTAGAACTAAAATAGTTCAGACATAGAGCAAAATTTAAAAAAAAAATAATAATAATAATTAAAAAATTACAGCCTTAAAAACTTTAAGTTATCTCAGCTTTTGACCTACATTCTTTTCCATGTTTTGAAGATCCTTTTATTCCTCAACACTTTACAGTTGATTTAATTTTTTTTTTTTTTTTGAAATACCCAGAACATTTTTTTTTTAAATCTTTTTATTTACAAAAAACAAGGAGTCACTTTTATTTTCCATTACAGAAAAAATAATCCACATGAAGAGAAAAAGTCAAACCTCAAAAAACCTCTCCCAGAATCCTTGAGGGAACAGCCGGTTATAAGAAAGGAGATCTAATATAAGAAGGTAGGAGAGTCTGATGAGTTTTTGATGGTCGAATGTCCGTGAATCATAAGGGATGGCACAACGGGACGAAAGAGAGCTATTTTTTTTTTCTGCCACCATCCCAAGAAGAAGATTGGATGCAGCAGCTTGTCCCAATGGCCCAATATCTCTGGACAGGACACGACACGACCAGAAGATGTTGCATTGCTCGGGAGCCAGAAAGTCTTCTTTATCGCCGTTTTTGTGGAATTTATTTTTCACTTTTCCTATTGTAAGTGGTTATTTTTAAGTTTATTTTCTGACACCCTGTTTGTTTGTTTTTTTACTCTGGAATAAAAATATTGGCCATAAATTTGCATGACTTTAATTAAGATGTATTTCAGCTGTTAATTGACAGAATCCAAAAAGTTTAGTAGTTGTTCAAAGGATGTGAGCTGTTATTATTGTTGAAATGTCTTTTACTAAGCAGTTTCTTATTTTTATCCTTATTATTATAGATAATTACGATTATTATTTTTTTATCCTTATTATTATGGATGATTATTATTATTTTTTATCCTTATTATTATTATACATAATTGCGATTATTATTGTTTTTATCCTTATTGTTATGGATAATTATTATTATTTTTTATCCTTATTATAATCGATAATTAATATTATTATTATTATAGAAAATTATAATTATTATTATAGATAATTATTATTATTATTATTATTATAAAAACTTATTATTATTACAGATTATTACTATTATTATTATAGATAATTATTATTATTATTATTATTATTATAGCTTATTATTATTATAGCTTATTATTATTGTTATTATTATTATTATTATTATTATTATTTAGGATATTTCAAAAGAGTGAAATCCAGAAATTTTATATTTGAAATATCGGAACCATCATTTTATTTTTATTTTATAACCGTCGTTGAACAGCCGACCCAATTTCATGGGTTTACGACTACTTACGTTCAACTCCGTAGCCTTGTAATTTTGAACCAATCCAGAAGACAAGGAAACTCCTGGATCAGTACCCCCAGAGGTATTGATTTGTTGTGGGAACATGGAGGACTTTGAGACTCGACAGATTTAACGTGCATCAGTCACCATTTACTACACGGGGAGTCTTCGGTCGGCGAGGATCGAACCCACGACCTCTTGGATATGGGCCCAGCGCCCTACCGACCAGGCTATCCCGGCCCCTCGGAACCATCATTGAATCATATTCTTCAGGTGCTCTAGGATATGCTAGAAATTACACAGTCGGAGATACTTTGCACTTCTCTCCATCTGCGCCACTACTCCCTTTTATTTATTAATTACTAGTTAAGTTGTCATTCTTCGTGGGGGGCGATAAGCATAAGCAATGAACAACACTACAAAATCATGCACTAAAAGATAAGACAAATATCGACGAAAATAATAAAGCTAAAATAATTCCAATGTGTTTTATTTATTTATTATTATTTGCTGCTTTTCTCGGTGGCTTTGCGTTATTAAATGGAGGGAAACACGTATTTAGTAGTGTAACTATATTCAGCATTATCTGATAACTCATATTTAAAATTTATCACACATCAAAAAACTTTATCCTGTTCTCATATATTCGAGGGGTTATAAAAAATTTGTCAGAAATCTATATCTTATACTAATAAACAGCTGTTTTGGTTAGAGCTATAAACTAGCNACTAAATAATAATAATAATAATAATAATAATAATTATTATTATTATTATTATTATTATTATTCCAAAAGAGTAAAATCCAGAAATTTTATATTTAAAATATCGGAACCATCATTGAATCATATTCTTCAGGTGCTCCTAGGATATGCTAGAAATTACGCAGTCGGAGATACTTTGCACTTCTCTCCATCCGCGACACTACGCCCTTTTATTTATTAATTGCTAGTTAAGTTGTCATTCTTCGTGGGGGGCGATGAGCATAAGCAATGAACAACACTACAAAATCGTGCACGAAACGATAAGACAAATATCGACGAAAATAATGAAGCTAAAATAATTCCAATGTGTTTTATTTATTTATAATTATTAGATGCTTTTCTCGGTGGCTTTACGTTATTAAATGGAGGGAAACACGTATATAGTAGCGTAACTGTATTCAGCATAATCTGATAACTCATATTTAAAATTTATCACGCATCAAACAACTTTATCCTGTTCTCATATATTCGAGGGGTTATAAAAAATTTATCAGAAATCTATATCTTATACTAATAAACAGCTGTTTTGGTTAGAGCTATAAACTAGCTAATATCACTGCTGTTAAAATATTAAACAAAACTGAACCACCGATAATTCATTTTAAAATAGCTATAATTATTTTTAAAGGTCTCCGCTAAGCTAAAGAGAAAATTCTATTTTTTAATTGCCTCTGTATTAAAAATATAAATAAATATAGGGCTTTGTAATTTGTTTACAATTATGCTAATGTAGCTTCATGTTAAATGTGGTATTTCCAAAGCTTACGGTAAATCCGCAATACGGTAAACAGACACACAGATAGAGACACACACGCTAATTCTTTAATTTATTATATGTATTTGATATTAATTTTCTTCAAAGGCACTCCCAAACAAAATAATGCTTTTGAAACTATTTTTACTCTTGCATTCTTGGAAATAACTGCAATATCATTGGTTACTGAGAGAAAGAAAAATTTATTAACAACTAAAGATATACCCATCAATAAGACAATTCTGGAGACTAGAAGTATCATTTATTCATTAATTTTTTTAATGTAAATTAGACCATGATTACAATTATCGATTAGACTTACAATGAATTTGGGATTTATACTTCTGTACAGTCTACGCTTTTTAGTACCATGCTCGTTATAGGGACCCTCCAATCATTACGACAGAAAAATTATATCCTGATCTTATTTAATAGATTACCCATTATAACGTTCAAATTGAACTGTTCGCTCCAATATAGTGACATTCAACTATAAGACATCACACGTTATTATTTTTCTTATATTCTTCAGAACAGTTCTTCTCATCTGTTGATTCTTAAGTATGTCATGGTTTTGTCAAAATTAGGTGAGTGTTTATTAATTATGGTTAAATATTTACGATATTTTTGAACACTCAGGATGCAAGCACCATTTTTGTTGACTGAACGACGGGTGTCGTTTTTTCGAACCTCGACCCATTCTAATGTTCCATAAATTTTAGTAAATGCTGCTTTTAAACGTGTGCCGATAACGCAACACGGTTATTTTTATTGAAAATTTCCTTTCCAATTAATTTTCAAAACTGCTGTTATTTTCTCAAACAGATCTGTTTTAAAGGAGGCTACAATAATTACTTATCTTTTGGCGACAAACAAAATCCGAAGGTAACCCCCTCAGATGCAGAAAAAGGAGTGATGAGAAGTAGCCACATCAATCAACCTTTCCGTCTGTCCTAGAGTTTTTTCTTTCATACACCAGAACACCCCCAACTCTCCCCCCATCTATGTACTAGCATCGCAGTATTCATTCGAAGGGAAAGGGGGGTAGTCCGATCTGTATGAGGGGTGGGGAAGAAGTTTTCCATCAGATATCTCAATAGGTAGAAAGGGCTCAGTACTGAAATTTATGACCCCAACATGTGTTGTCCCTTTTCCAGTGTACAGACTCTTCCCTTTTTTGGGAGAGAGGGGTCCACAGTATAAAAAGTTGAGATGTAACCAATGAGGGGATGTTTCTAAAGGGGGGGGGGGTATTGGTAGAGATTTTCGGTCGAGTGACCGACTCTTTTGAGAGAAGAGATGTGAGAAAGTCGTGAAAAAAGGGTGTTGGTTTATGCACTGCCCGACAGGCCTTAAGTTAGAGTTCATAAAATATTTCTTATATTTTGTCTAACTTTTATGCCGAAGATTATTATAGCAACAGAAGGTCTTTCATAGCTTTCACATTCAGTATAAGTTAAGAGTTTTTAAATAATATTAGCTGGTTTTTTTTAATAGGTGGGCTTTTCTCAGACTTATTCCATCCGTTCAAATATCTTACTTTTAATTTAAGATTCAACAATGGGAAAGCTTCTTTTGATAAGCCGTGAAAGAAATTTATATACTTTCCAACATTATTATTATCAAAGTAATATACGAATACAATAGTTACTTTTCTTTGATGTTCGAATTTTGAGGATTTTTATAATCTCGTCGTAAACTCCCTTAGTTTTCCTTTGGTGTATATATGCATATGGTGTATATGCATTTACAATGGTATATTTCGTATATGGTGTATATGGTATATTTTGTATATGGTGCATATGCTGTATATATTTCTCACTGATCACAGCGGAAGCAAGAGACGTTTTTTAAACAATTTTAAATGTAGTATTTTTCCTCACAAATAATGTCAAATTTATTTTTTTTGTGACACGTCACAATAGACGAAATATTACTTCTGGCTTTCAGCTTAAATCACTTTTTTCCCTTTCAAATTTGGCTAGTATGATTACAAAGAGTGCTTGTGTAAATATGACTATGTGACTATACTTTTTAATTTCAATAATAGATTTATTTTTTCAGAATTCGCCATTCGTTTGACACTAAGATATTCTGTTATTGCCCGAATTAATTAATTCTGCTGTTACTAATCCAGCAAAGATATTTCTTTCCTTCTTTTTCCAGCTAAATAAACAGTTTTTAATACTTTTTTCATGAATGAATGAAAAATTCTGATTTTACTTCATATGAATAATTAATTTTATTAGCGCTCTGCTAAAGATTAATCCTCACAATATTATTCACAATAAAGTTTCAGAATGGTGACAAAAATATATATATATATATATATTTGCTTCAAAAATACGTTTTTGACAAAAGCAAATAATTCTGTTGTTAGAGAGACTCATTATCAATTTCAGCATAATTTTTGATCATTAGGAAATAAACTATTCTGTTACTTATTGGTGTTATGTAACAGAATTAAACAAATAATTCTGTTATTATAAATGAACTAATTATGTTGTATTGTTAATAGTTAAATAATTTTAGCTTTCTTTTTTTAACACTAGTTTCAACATTATTATTTCTTCTATGTCTATTTTTTATTATTATAGTCAGTCTCTTATCAACTTAAAGTAATAAATACGTACTACTATGCAGTTATTAGATCCGATAAAACTCGAAACAGTTTTTGGTATCTTAAAGAAGGAAGAATTGTTTCAGCTTATTTTTTTTTCATACTTTATTCAGTAAGATTTGAAATAACTTTCTCAAAATCAGCAATCAGTATCAAAATCAATACATTAAAGCAATAGGGAAACTATTTCTAGTTGGAAGATTTTGCTACAATCTGACTATTGCACAAAACCGGTAAATTTTGGCGACGTTAGCCATTTAGTTTATTTAACAATAAAAAAGCTAAGATGAAAATAAATTTCTTCTGATATGATTAAGAGCTGGACGGGGGAAAAAAGAGCACTCGAAAAAAACAAAAGCATCGGAATTTATTAAAAATTATATGAATTTAATACATGATTCAATTCGGGACGTTGAGATAGAATTTAATGGCAATATTTATTCGAATGAAATATTTTAATGTTAGATAACTTTTTTTTAAAAAAATTATTTAATACATAAGAAATAATTTAAAGTTTTCAATAAAGAAGGTTTCTAACCTCTTACTATTTAAAAAAATGATTAGGCATCTTAGCAAATTCTGAAATTGTTCTAAACTTCAATAATTATATTTATTGTATGGTGAAAAAAAAATAATAACTTACAATAATACTTTACATCCAGTTATATTTAAAAAGAAAAAAAAAATTTTACATTAAACTAGCTCGTGTTTTTTATTAATACTTTTAGCTTATATAAATATAAATTAATTGATTTTATTGATACCTTATTTATAATAGTACTATTATGTATGATATGACTGCATTAAAAATGTACAAAGTATTAAAACTCCTTTCATTCAACACCAAATTTAACTTATTTATTATACTAAGTTTTAAAAATATCCAATTACGTACAAATAATAAAAATAGAAATTACTTTAAATCGAGTTTAATTCTCCGAATTAAATTTATATAACAGTTAATGAGGTGATTTTTTTGTCAGTTTTTTTTAAACTGGGTTTTTTCCTTCTTTGCTTTTTTTCCCGTGATGCGATAAAGAAATTAAAGAAAGATAAGATATGCTGTTAAGAAATCAAAAAATCGACTAGAAGTTGAAAAAAGTTAAGACAAAGATAAAAACGTTTAGAGGTTAAAAAGTATCATTTGTTCGATTTAACAATTCGATGAACTTTCAAATATTTCAAACTTCATCTCAACTCAAGTCTTTTGAAGTCCGATAACAATAGAACGTTTTAATTTCTAACTTCTTTCTCTTCTGCAAAATGAAAATTGACATCTGTTTTCCTGTCCACTCATTTCATCACCCCCTCCCTCTGAAACAACCATTCAACCTACCTCCACCAGCTTGTTCTGATTAGAACAGATCATTTAACTGAGAAACACAAGACCCCCTACCCCCATCGTGCTCCACCCTCGCTTAATGTTCGATCATCCGAATATGAAGAGGGAATAGCTTTGCAAAAAAGAACCTCCATATTGTTTTAGAACAGAAAATTAATGTTGTTGGGACCTAGATTCGTTTATTTCATACGTAAAGGAAAATTTAAATTTTCAGTGAGTTGCCAGTGGCCGGTAGATTCTTATGACTTAGTGGTCACTTTTTCCTCAAACCTAATGAGTTTGAGACTGATATCGATAAGTTCTTTTTATTTATTAGCCATTTTTTGAAAACTTTTTCTTTTGCTTAGACTAAGTTTCAATTTCTTTTAAAAAATCATATTAGAAATAATGCTATGAAAAGCTTATTCTACTATTAAAATAATATTAATGACAAATTTTAATTGCAAATGTTAAAAAAAAAAAAAAAAAAAAAAAAATTATGCAAAATTAATTTTGTGTTGTTGTCGTAAGCCATTATGGCACTGAGGGTGCGATTGCTCTTATTTTCCTGAGGCGCCATCTTTGGCCGAGAATTCGTCTTCTGCCACACCCATACGTCACACCCGTTTATAGGGCGAATCCATTCATACATTCATCCACAGATCGCAATTTTAACGTGATCCAGAGAATGATCAATCTCCAATCCAGTACCCCCAGAGGCATAATTTTTAAAAGGAACACGGAGGACTTTGTGACCTGACAGATTTAACTCGCACCAGTCACCATTTACTACAAGGGGAGGCTTCGGCTGGCTGGATTCGAACTCCCATTCTCACGAACGTGAGTCCAGTGCATTACCAACAAGGCTATCCCTGCAAAATTAATTTTACATTTAATCTATACATTATAATTTTGAAATTTGTGAATTGTTAAAGAACTCTCCTTCCATGCGAATCTTTCCACCACAAATTGATGGATTTTAAATGAAGACACGGGGCACTTTAAAGAAAATTCTATCCAGAATCTCTTTCTTCAATGGCGTATTTTTATCATTAAACGATTTTTTTTGAAAAATATCGACTGAAAAAAGTGACCGTTTGCTTACTTAATTTAAGTCGCCGCCTTTTTCAGTTAACTTGCCTCGTGGCAAGTGGTTATTTTCAGGTTTGAGAATAACCAAAGTAATCAGTATGAACTTATTTCTATATTTTTTGACATAGGATGAACAAAAAGACTTTTTTTCGTTCTCAATTTATTGCCGGTCTTTTAAACCTCAGAAATCTTTAAACTTTATTAATAGGTATGAGAAATCGCATGACCGAAACATTTTCGAAAGTCCTAAAATAAACTTTTAAGTATTTTCTTGAGAAATTTTAAAAAATGTCGAAATCTATGTTTATCATTATTTTGATTTTGTTTCTTGATTAATCAAAAAAAAAGATAATCGATTAGTTAATTAATACGAGAGAGAAGGCGAGTATTTATGCAATTTACAAGTAACTCAGGGTGCGTATCGTTTTTAAAAAGTGCTTTAAAGGTGCTTATTTTCGATTTTCGTTTTTTAAAAGCCCTTAAAGGTGCTTTTTTCATTGGGTGTTTTTAAAAAGTGCTTAATTTTCCCTTTTTCAAAATGAGATTTTTCCTTTACCATGTTGATTTTCGCTACGAATTATGCAAAAAGACACAGTTCACATTGTTCTATTCAACATTTTCACAATTAATTCAACCCCAATCTATTTCGGTGTATTGTCAGTCCGTAGAGAATGAAAACGCCATTTTTTTACATGTTTCAAAATTTCATGATTTTTGACAATTGTCAAAAACAATGCCAAAAGTTTTTTTTTTGTTTTTTTTTGGACGTACTATTAAAACAAGATAAAACCGTTAATTGTCAAACTTTCCAACCCTGCCTAATTATGATTTTTTTTTTTAAAGTGCTTGAAAATATTTTTTCAGTGTTTGAAAAGTGCTTAAAAGGTGCTTATTTTTTGTTGAATAATCTGGCAACGCATCCTGTAATTATTACATTTAGCAAAGAAAAATAAAATTGCTTAATTAAAACAAGAAATGAATTCTTATCCAATATCTTCTTTTGTGAGACTGCTCTTGTCATTTTATAATAAACCTCATAGCGATTTTTTTTTTTTTCTTTTTGCAAAACCTGATGAGATTTTCCGGAAAACTTTTCCCCCTTTTCCAGTCTATTTACTTTCCTATCACTGTTGACGTGTGTCCAGTTTGGGAAATAGATGAATCCTCACCAATCACGGTCAGTTAGAAAGAAGAACAACTGCATTGGATAGCTTAGATAAAGAATCTCCCCCCCCCTCCAATGACTTTTTTTTGTTTTTCCCTGCCTTGTTTTATTTTTTCCTATAAAAAAAGGGAGATGTATGGTAGTAAAAGCGCCTGTTTTAGACAGGTCACTTATGATGTTAGGAATCACTGATCTGAGATGGATAGCAAATAGAATAGGTTTGTCCACATTTATTCTGTTTATTTATTTATTTATTTTTTCCATTTTTTTTAGTCAAAAAATACTTTTGAATAGCACAAAATGTCCTATAAAATGAAACAAGAACGTAATAACTAATTATTCATAGATACTTAAGTTGATTCTTTCAAAACCCATTTGCACACCGCAAAAAATGTATACTCAAATTTCAGTTTTTTTTTTTTTTTTCTTTTTTTAAAGAAACTGTTTTTTGGTATATATATTCCGAGTAAACACTCTAGAAATCAATAACTATCTTACAAGTACCAAATCAAGAAATCAATATTTGAAGATACATATTATATCATATATCTGAAGAATAAGAGAATCGAACTAACACAATTTATAACTATCATCTGTACCTACGCACTATATATGCCTAGATATGTTATCTGTGTATTCACAAAAATATTATCCATTTCACTATTGTTACTAAATAAATTCTTTAAAAACCCTAACCGGTTAAGGACATACAGAAAAAAGTAATGGAAAATCTTCTAACAGAAAGAAGCAACTTTCTGAACTACAAATTTAGCTATTTTTTTTATTTTTTATTTTATCCGTTGTCGAACAGCCGACCCAATTTTTGGATTTACGCGTACTGATGTTCAACTGCGTAGCCTGGTAATTTTTAACCAATCTAGAAGGCAAGGAAACTCCTGGATCAGTACCCCCAGAGAGGTGTTGATTTGTTACGAGAACATGGAGGACTTTGCGACTCGACAGATTTAACGTGCATCAGTCACCATTTACTACAAGGGGAGTCTTCGGCCGGCGGGGATCGAGCCCACGAACTCTTGGACATGGGCCCAGTGCCCTACCAACCAGGCTACCAGCCCTCTACATATTTAGTTAGTAAATTTTGATCATTTAATTATAAAATAAGATCTAACTGTGAGAAATGCTGTTCACAGATGCAAACTTACAAGATAATGATTCAGCTTTCTTTAAAATAAATTACAAATTGAAACAAATTATGGTTATCAGCAATTGTAAATTACATACTAATTACTAAGGCAAAAATATTTTAAAAAAGAACAACAACTGAAAACAATGTGCTGAAATTGATTAATAAATGATATTCTAAACACAATAAGTCAAAAAGGGGGAAGAGGGGGGTGTTGAGAAGACTGACAGTCTTAGTGTTGTATCATTAAGTGAAGCGTTTAACCCCAGCCGCCTATAGCAGCAGATAGGTCATAAATGAAGCATATTGCATGCCAGTAGCCGGTTAGCCGCACGAATGTACTTTGCTGCAAATATATCTATATACACATGAAATATAATAAAAAGAAAAACAATAATAAGGAAAAAGTGAGCTAGAAGCGGGGCCTTCATTTAGTTTCCATGGTGACGTCATCCACACGCAAAACAAAGCGATTTGTTTGCGACTGGGACTGTCACGAAACGCGCCCTCTTGATTGCCAGACCAGATAAAAAGTTTAGGATGGGCGATACCTTTATGAATAAGATAATTTCCGTTTTTGTAAATACACGCTTCTTTATCGAACGGTGTTGCGAATTCATTAAAACGCTCACCCCCTTCTCCTTCTAAACTCTTGGCAATGTTGTGGCGATTGTTTCGACGGAATTATAATACCGCATAGTTTTTTTCTTTTCATCTTTTTTGTGACATTTTTTCTTACAAAAATGTCACTTTTTTAATCAGTTTTTTTAGGAAAATTAATAACATTTGATTCGTGTAAAAATGGTATGTTCAATTGTTGTTTCGACAAAATTATAATAACACGAAGTTTTTTTTTTTTTTGTGTGTGTGTCATTTTCTTAAAAAATGTCACTTTTTTAATCGTAGGAAAATCAAGAAGATTTGATTCGTGTAAAAATGGTTCACTGTTCACGTCGCGAAACGCGAAAAAAAGAACATAATAAGTAAAAGTAAATCATTTTTTGATAGATCGAACGAACTTATACTCTTTTTCGTCCGTTTTTCTTGAAAAATTTCAAACTTTTAATGTGCTATTTCGTAGACAAATTATTAAGATTTGACTGTTCCACCCCTTTTACTCCTTGCGAAAATAATGTGACGAAATTTCTAATAAGCTCACATTAATGCTTTTCATATTTATTCTATTTCATAAGCTTAATCTTCATTCTATCCCATGGCGATAACATTTATTCTCTTGTATAATAATTTTATATAATAATGTTGTTCTAATTATTCTCTTAATAATTTCCCTTGTATAATAATTTTGTATAATATTTATTGTATTCTATAATGATAATATATATATTTTATACTACGATTATTTTTCATTCTATTCTATCACAAAAATTTGTATTCTAGTAGGAAATAATAATAAGTATTTATTCCAATCTATGTTATGTATTATTCATATTTCATCATGAAATTTTTCTAAACGAATTTTATTGAACTAAAAAGCTATTTCAACTCTAATATGGACAAAATATTAAAATTATATTTTTTTTTGTATTGTAACAGTTGTACTTATTTTATTCTATAACTTATTCGATCTAATCTTGATACGTATTAGCAAAAGTAACGAAAATCGGTATAATTTTATAGCAAAAATATTTCAGCAAATAAACAATATATACTAATATTTTTTCCATACTATACGAAAAAATTTTATTTCAGTTTACAAGTATAAAAAATTTTAACTAAAAATTCTTCACTCTGTATCATGCATAGGAAATTATTAATGCAATTAATCATTTTATGATCGATTTTAATACGATATACCACGGCGATAATATTCATTCTATTGTATAACAATATTATTTATTGTATTCTATAATGATAATATATATATTTTTTATGCGACGAATATTATTCATTCTATTCTATTAAGTTAGTATTTTTATTTGTCATTTTATAACGATTTAATCTATTGTAGATATAAGTCATTATTATTTATTACAGCTATAACAAAAAGTGGCAAAGAAATTCATTCGTTAAACTCTCTACACACAATAATATTTCATATTCGCTCTAAACCAGCAGTCCTTTAACTAAAAAGTCTAAATAAAAAAAACTATAAAATTTAAAAAATTACTTACAACTTCTTAAAAAAATTATAAGNAGATTTGACTGTTCCACCCCTTTTACTCCTTGCGAAAATAATATGACGAAATTTCTAATAAGCTCACATTAATGCTTTTCATATTTATTCTATTTCATAAGCTTAATCTTCATTCTATCCCATGGCGATAACATTTATTCTCTTGTATAATAATTTTATATAATAATGTTGTTCTAATTATTCTCTTAATAATTTCCCTTGTATAATAATTTTGTATAATATTTATTGTATTCTATAATGATAATATATATATTTTATACTACGAATATTTTTTATTCTATTCTATCACAAAAATATGTATTCTAGAGGGAAATGATAATATGTATTTATTTCAATCTGTGTTACATATTATACATATTTTATTATGAAATTATTCTAAACGAATTTTATTGAACTAAAAAGGTATTTCATCTCTAATATGGACAAAATATTAAAATTACATATTTTTGTTTTATAACAATTGTACTTCAGCATAATTTTATAGCAAAAATAATTCAGCAAATAAACAATATATACTAATATTTATTCCATACTAAGCGAGAAAAAAAAATTTCAGTTTACAAGTATAAAAAATTTTAACTAAAAATTCTTCAATCTGTATCATGCATAAGAAATTACTACTGCAATTGATCATTTTATGACGATTTTAATATGATATACCATGGCGATAATATTCATTCTATTGTATAACAATATTACTTATTGTATTCTATAATAATATGTATATTCCTTATTAGATTTTTTATGCTATGAATATTATTCATTCCATTCTATTAAGTTAGTATTTTTATTTATCATTTTATAACGATTTAATCTATTGTAGATATAAGTCATTATTTATTTATTACAGCTATAACAAAAAGTGGTAAAGAAATTCATTCGTTAAACTCTTTACACACAATAATATTTCATATTCTCTCTAAACCAGCAGTCCTTTAACTATAAAATTTAAATAAAAAAAACTATAAAATTTAAAAAATTACTTACAACTTCTTAAAAAAATTAGAAAAAAAATAATATTAATTAAATATTAGAAAATTAACTTATTTTTCATCATATGCTGATAATAATATTCCAGAAAAACCATATTATTCTTAAGATCCCACAAAATAAAGTTTCATTTAAAGTAGATAAACTTAAAGTACTTCTTTTTTTTTCTTCAAGGTATTCCCGTAACTTGAGTCCTCTTTCCTTCTTGTATCATCTTCAGTGATAAGTGCACTACTGGAAGGATGATGGGATGGAAAAAAAATATATATTGTCGGCATAGTTCAAACAATCATCAGTTGAATCGTTCAGAGCAGAATAAGATTGAGTATCTGTTTAAAAACTATTTTCGCATGACTCAAAAGTACCATCTTACAAATTGCAAGCAGGGAGAAAAAAAAGTTTACTTTATCCAAAATAAAAGCCATAGAAGATATTGAAAATTATTACTCAGGGGCAGATGGTTCATTTTTTTTTCTTACCAACCACTTGCATTTTTGTAAAACTAATATTATTAGAAAAAGCTGAAAGCACGGAAATTTATCATATAAAATTTTTTAATCGTTTCTGTTCGAAATGTGTTGCCATTTTCTTTTTTTCACTCATCGCTGATAATTTGTTGTAGTTCAAACACTTGCGTTTTTGTAACAAAGGAGCTGTAAGCGCGAGAATTTATCGAATGATATTTTTTAATCGTTGCTGTTCGAAATATGTTGCCATTTTCGTTTTATCTATACTACTGATATTTTTTTGCAGTTCTAGCACTTGATTTTTTGTATAACTAGTATTATTAAAGTAGCAGTTACCGCGAAAATTTATCGACCTGTATTTTTTAGTTGTTGCTGTTCGAATAGTTGTTGTCATATATTTATTGATTACTGATATTTTGTTGCCATTCAAAAAGATGATAGCGCAAGTGTTTATCAAACAATAAATGTTTATCAAACTATATATTTCAATCAATCTGATGGAAGTGTGAAGCCTTTTTGATTTTACAACTTTTACTCATGCCTTGTGGCAAATCAGAGTAATGAATTAATACAATTTAAAAAAATATTAAAAAAATTTGAGAAAGTATTATGTGCATGTTATTGTTATAACACAATACCATAAGTGTAATTATTGAACAATTTTATAATTGCTTATGAGAGTCTTAATGATGTCGTATGTGACTTGTCAATGCGTACTAACAAGCCAATTTTTAGGGCAAATTCGTGCGCTTCTTCTTGTTTTCCAGTGGCGGCATCTGAATTCGACTTCTGCCACACACATACGTCAATGCCCGTTTTACAGAGAGGGGATACATTCACACACCATCCATCCATCCGCAGATCGTAATTTTAACCTGAACCAGAGCACGATCAATCTCCGATCCATTACTCCCAGAGGTATTGATTTATTATGGGAGTGTGGAGGACTTTGTGATCCCGATAGATTTAGAGGGCACCAGTCGCCATTTTGTACACTAGGAGTCTTCCACCGGTTGGAATGGAAGTCATGACCTTTTGGAAATGGACCCAACGCCCTCCCAAAAGTCATAATCATGTTGTAAAAAAGTGCAAACGGGTAATTTAAACTATCCTAGCCAGACAACGCCCAGGACGCTTTAAAGGAATGAAAATATCCCCTGATGGCCAAAGAAGTTTCAATACTTGTCCCCAGTCTCCTGAAATCCAACTTTCTCTAGGTCATATTTTTAATAGTCCTTCTACACTGGCTGAACTCTACAACGTAGACCCAAACCCCACAGACTATCAACCGCTCAATTCGTCAAGGATCTTTGGCGTTGCCAGGACTGTCTTGGACGCTTTTGGTGCAATTTGATTCCCCTGCACTACTTGGACAAAATAACAACAAGAGATGGTAGGAAGTAGGGGAAAATTCCCTTTTGGAAAATTTTAAATTAATTCTGAAACTTTTTAAAAAAATCTAATTTCATTCGAATTAATATTTGATTACATTAAATTCTGGCTCAAAGCCCCGAGTAGAATCGGTTGTTATAATTTTACATGGTTGTTATATATCGTTATTCGTATATATCTCGATATTAATGAATCATCGGTATCGGTTCATTCATCGGTTTATTAACATCGGTTCATTAACAACAGTATAAAAAGGCACCATCATAAACTAATGAGGTGCCTTTTTTACTGTTAATTTCAAATTTGATTGGCATTATTTGATATGAAGGCATTCACAGCATTTGAAATTATTAGTTGAAAAATGCTTATGAGATGGTTATTTAAAATAATGTTAGAAATGAGACATTTTAAAAAACTAACGATCTTAAAACTAAGCATGCGCAGTTAAATAAAACAATCTTGTTTAACTAAAAGAAGAAGAAAAATTTTTAAAAAAATTTAAAAAGAAGTACATACTAGAGACAGTAATTTGTCGCATCTTTTCAAAAGACTTCAAAACAAACAGAGAAAGAGCCAGATGACAAAAAATGATGGAGATGACATCGCGGCCTTGCAATGTCATCCAGATGGTTCGGATTGACGAGCTATATCTTCACTTATGCCACTGTCTTTTTAGATGAGGGACCGTCTACAAATTGTATTTATTAAATTGATGATAAAAATAGTTAAGAGTTTTAAACGTAAGTACGCTCGTAAAATTGTAAATAAAGTCTAATCCTGTTTTAGCAAATTCCAAGAAACCGAAGCAATCAATACGCTAAAAAATTAATAAATACCAACAATTTCAATATATTTGATCTCAACATTTGAAAAATTATCAATGTATTATTTAAAAAGCTAATAATTTAATATTTAAAAGCATTTATGCTTAAAAACCTAGCATACTTATTTTTTAAAACATAAAAGTTTGAATTTCTGATTATTTTTTATTAGTAAATTACCTGTTTTAATTTACCAGGTGTTTGTAAATGACGAGATTCCTCAGAAACTCTTAGGGAAAATATCTTTTCGACTTAGCAAATTTATCTTTATTTATTTAATTATTTATACATATTTTTTTAATTTTTTATTTTCCAAAAACGTTTTAATAAATTTAAGAACAGAATTAATGCCCGTATTTCGAGTTTAAAGACTCTTGTTCTCTTTTCTTTTCTTTTTTTTAATTATTTCATTTATATATTTTTGTCTAGATTGCTTTGAAAAACATTTTAAAAATTGAAAGTATGGAAAAATTAAAAAATTGCAGCATTTATAAAATCAAAAAAAAAACTTTTTTTTTTCTCTTTGTACAAATTTAAATACCTTCTTGGTGTACAATCTCTAATAAAGATATCAATCCCACCTGAGTGCTTCAACAGTTAATTTTCCCCCTCAAAAAACCTTTCGCAGTGGTCAAAATGTTTTCACCCCTCAACCGAAAATGAAAGGGGGCAGAGGTCAGTAGTTCTTGGCATCCGGTAAGTGGGGAGGAGAGAAGATAAAGGCTGACCCTCTCTTCTTTTGTGAAAGCCGGCGGCCTGAGTGCGAAAGTTTGTCACGGATTTGTAGACCTGCCATATTCATTCTATTGACCTTCCCTTTTTTGGACTGGACACTCCCTATTTTACAGGTCATTTTCGTCTGGAAAAATCTGAGCTCTTCTTCTTCAACCCCTTTTAACAAAGATGATAAGATTTCGATTTCTATTTAGTTGAAAAGGGTATTCGCTTGTCAGGTGAGGACATGTTTAGTCAGTTGACTGAATCCAGGTGCTCTATTCTGCTATATTGATTCTTTTGGAGTTTCGATTACGATCTAGGATCGATTTTGGAGTTTCGATTACGATCTCAAGTTTAGATTTTTCATCCTCTGCCTTATTATTTTTTTTTCGTTCCATTTTTTTTTCTGTAAAATAATATTTTGAAAAAGAGCAGTAGAGTTGCATCTCGATTTAACGAATTGATTGAGACCGACAAATCCGTTCGTTAAATCGAAGCAATTCTTTAGATACTGAAAAATAAATGAATGCCATTATCTTAATTTCCTTAATTGTATTAATATTTTCAAGCATTTAATCCATGCATTGCATTTTTAAAGTGATTGATTCGATCAACTAATGGGCTGATTTTTCGTTTTTT
This sequence comes from Parasteatoda tepidariorum, assembly GCF_043381705.1. Classification (NCBI taxonomy): domain Eukaryota; kingdom Metazoa; phylum Arthropoda; class Arachnida; order Araneae; family Theridiidae; genus Parasteatoda; species Parasteatoda tepidariorum. Next base: position 9,668,964 of record NC_092210.1, read on the forward strand.
ATTTTATTTTAGAACCGCCTTTGAACAGTCGACCCAATTTTGAGTTTACGACTACTAATGTTCAACTCCGTAGCCTTGTAATTTTGAGCCCAATTCAAGAGGCACAGGAATTCCTGGATCAAGTATTGGGAGAAATTTTGCCTTCGTGGAGGACTTTTCTGATGGAGCTAACAACGAAAACCTCCAATGATTAGCCTGGCTGCAAGGAGACTCTAACCAACCCATTATCCATCTACCAAGGATATTTTACGTCAGCAGTGTGGTCGGTGTGGAATTCGAATCGACCGGCCATCGTTGGGATTCGAACCCGGTTCATCTCATTAGGAGGCAAGCACTCTTATTCGCTAAGCCACCACGGTTCATGATTGTTTGATTTGATTTGATTTTTATGATTTTATTACCGTCGTTGAACAGCCGACCCAATTTTCAGGTTTACGACTACTAATGTTCAACTCCGGAACTCCTGGATCAAGTATTGGGAGACATTTGCCTTCGCGGAGGATTTTTTTAAGATGGAACTAACCCGCATAGGCGTTAGATGGATAGGAAGACCACGAGAACCTCCCACGGTTAACCTGATGGCAGAGGGACTCTAACCCATGATCCGTGAGGTACCGCGAGGTATCCGTGAGGTACCATGATACCACTGAGGATATTTCACGTCAGCACTGTGGTCGGCTCAAGCCAGATGCGGATTCGTTTCGAACAGCCATCGCTGAGAATTCGAACCCAACTCACCTCATTGGAAGGTGAACGCTCTATCCTCTGAGCCATCACGACTTTGATTGTTTGATTGTTACAACTTAATGTTTTATAGTGCGAAAAATAAATAAATGAAATTGTGTTCATTTAAACACACATGAACGTAGTTGTTGTTCCCGTAAAGATCTTATATTGACTTTAATGAGTGCCTAGCAGGTTAAGTCCAAATTATCTAGGTTGTATGCAGATGACCTAGATAATTTGAGAAATGGAGAAAAAAAATTTGCACTTCACTTTAACAGATCCTCCTAGTTAATCTGTGGATTAGCTAGATAATCTGCAGAATAACTAATTTCTATACTTTGGAGGTAAAATATAATTAATTTTACAATTGTTTTAATTGAATGATATACAACTTAACATAATATTCAATAAATTTTATTTATATATTCTTATTTCAGTTACGAAAAACATGTTAATTAAAGGAACAACAAGGAAAATTTAAAGTGAATTGAAAGGATTATCTATATTTTTTTTATTAAATTTAATCCCCTTAATCATTTTTAATCAAAGGGATAAACTATTTTTTAAAACAAATCATTTCTATGAGGATTACAAATAAAATAAAAATGATAATATTTCAGGATAGCAGGATATGGAAAATAAAAAATCGCAAGAAAAGATACAAAATCCTGAAGAAATAAAAAAAAAATTTAGACATCAAAAAATAAAAATAATTCTAAAGCGTTCTAAAATTGTGTTTACAATTTTGGATATCCAACTACTGTTTCTGACAAATCCTGACGACAAAATCTCAACAGACGGGGGATAGAAAAAGAATTTAACATTTACCCCTATCTCCATTCAATAATATCCCCACCACACCCCTCAGATATCGTTTAGTGTTTTGGGAATGAATTATTGTTCATATCTCCCTGACCCCTCGGGGTAAAGATCGTTTGGGGGGATATCTGAAGGGGATATTACCTCCCCGACCTGTTGGCTTTAATCTGAGATCGAGAGGTTGTTGTGATCATCTTCCGCGATGTGACAGCTCTCTGGCTTTCAGCTATTTTTCCCTCTCATAGGGAAAATTTGAGGTTAGAAATATTTGATTTGGAGGCTTCCCCTCACTTTTTTTCAATCATTTACTCATTTTTCCCCCAATCGCCTTTTTTAATGCGAATAAGAAATAATACTTTTTATGTTTTGACTTTTTTTTTTCTTTCATTTTGTTAAGCTTGTTTATTTTTATATTCTTTCAATGTGTAACTTTAGTAAATAGCTCCATATATTCAGGTAAGAAGATGGGGACGTTTTTTTTGGGGGGGGGGGATTGAATTGTGCGTTTAGAAAGTAAGCATTCAACATTTTTTTTTCTTTTTTTAAGGAAAAAAATAATAACTTTGATAAAATTTCAGAAAAAAACTTCATTTAAGCGCTCCGATTAAGAAATATAATTATGATCATTTAAATAAATCAATTAGCTTATACAAGTGGAGAAATAGCAAAAGTATTGCTACTTACGACAGTTATACAATTGAAGACAAAAATAAAATAGTTGTGATTTATAAACGAGATACAATTTAAGATACAATAGAATTATACCTATTTCTGAACATTATGCAATTGAAGATTAAGCGGAATTATTGCAGTTTATAGACATTGCACAATCGGAGGTACGATAAAATTATGGCTATGCCATCTATGAATGTTATGCTATTTTAGATAAGATTGGATAATTCTGTTCATGAAAGCGACACAACTGATCACGACACATTTATAAACTTAATACAATTGACGACAAGGAAAAATTATTGCAACTTATGAACATATTAAAATGGGAAATAAGCTAACATTTTGTCTAGAAATGAAAGTTATTCAATTTTAGGTAAGAAAGGATCATTGCAACTTCAGACTGTTTGACAACTGAAGATACAGTCACGAAATTATTACTAGACATTATACAAGCATTCTAGAAGACATTAAAGAATTATTGATAGACTTCATTCAAGCGAAGATAAGATAGAAATATTCCAACTTTTGGACCTTTTGAACATTATACAAGCGAAAATAAGATGGAAATATCCTGACTTTTGGATATTTTTGACATCATACAAGCGAAGATAAAATGGAAATATTCTAAGTTTTGGATATTTTGAACATTACACAAGCGAAGATAAGATGGAAATATTCTAACTTTTGGACATTTTGAACAATATACAAGCGAAGATAAGATGGACATATTCCAACTTTTGGACATTATACAAGCGAAGATAAGATGAAATATTCCAACTTTTGGACATTTTGAGCATTATGCAGACGAAGATAAGATGGAAATATTCTGACTTTTGGACATTTCAAAATTGGAGAAATAGTCAAAATTATTGCTATTTATGAATGTTATGCGATTGAAAATTAAATAAACTTATTGTTATATAAAAACGTTACGCTAGGAAAAGCGTACTTCATGTTCTAAAATATAAATCATGCCAGCTTAATTTACATATTCTAAATTTATTTTAACATACTATCAATCTCCAGCTAAATCAACCTAATATATATTTTTTTTTTTTTTACGTTATTCAAGCAGCCTATTTCCACAAATGATGTTCCACGGTCAATCAAGATCGAAATTGCACATTAGGTGGGTGAGGGACATTTATCCCCAATGGTTATATCACCTTTCGGAAACAATGCAGAGAATAGCCTTTCACCGGATAATGAAATAAATGGCTTGAGTTGGCCAGATAACGTGGCTGGCCATTTGATGGCCTTCTTTTGATTTGGTGCTAAAAGGAAGTACAATCTATCTTAGTGTCTCTCCATTACGATAAAAAGTTTAGTTGGATCCTCAACATTCGAATGGCCTGTTTATGGCTTAACGCAGTCTTAAATAAACAGATAAATTTTGTGATTTTTTTTTTCTATTGGAAACAAAAAATTTTAACTAATAAGCACTAAATAACTAATTCTTTAATAGTATCAAAACTCAATTTTTAATTAATTTCTTAGTTGAGTAAGAAAATACATTTAAATTGAGTATGAAATTAAACTTTTATTGAATTTGAAAATAAAGTTCCATCAAGATGAAACTTAAGTTTAATTATACTTGAAAATAAATTTTGTTGAATTTGAACTTAAAATTCGTACTGAATTTGTGATTAAATTCCCATTGTAATTAAAATAAAGGTTTGATTGAATTTGTAAGTAAAATTTAAATAAATTTATTAAAACCAGAATTCTTATTGAATTTGAAGGTAAATTAAGCAATAAACATTGAGAAAGATGGTATTAATCAGTGAAGGAGTCATATAATGTATATGCAATATGCAATGTATAATTGATTTTGAAAATAAAATTTAAATAAATATAAGCCTGAATTCTTATTAAATTTGAAAGTAAATTAAGCAATAAACATCAAGAAAGCTAGTATTAATCATTAAAGGGGTCATATAATTTGTTCACAATATATGTTCAATTTACAGTATAAAGGAGCTTTTTCCTACAGTTAATGATAAATAGGAAGAAAAGTATTATATTAAAGGAATATTTTTCAGTTACAGTCCTAATAATAATAATGTTTCTTTTATAATTAATAATAATTAGTTCCAATAATAATAATGTGTCTTTTAGAACGACCCATTTTATTACAAAGACCCTTCCTTTAGGACGACAGATCCATTTGTTATTCCAAAGATGCAACACTAAATTAACACCCATTAGAGTGTCCAAACTGAGCAACTGAATCCATTATACCGATTAATATTCACTTTATTAACTAATTTTTTTCTTCCTTTCCGATAATATCACTTCGAACTTAGTGTTAAGCATTTTCGCGAACTCTTACTTATTTAACAAAATGCTCGCAACATGTTAAACATAATATGTTATCATCAATAATTTTATATGCTTTCTAATTAATTTTAAAAAACAGCTTAATTATGTCAAACTAGGTCCGCCATTAATTAGTTACGAGTTATATAACAACCTCATATCATAACGTCCATTTTCTCCTGGGTGACAGGGTTCGTTATAGAGATCTTGGACTCTATATATAGAGCGTTATATAGAGCATCGACTCTATGTCAGTAAAATAACTTTTACCACCAATTTTTGTAGAGGTATATTTGACCTAATAAGAAAATTATTATCAGATACGATTTTAATTTAATTAAAAACAAACTCCATTCGACAAGTTTCATTATTGGCTTAACACAAAACCCACCTAAGCTTAGACGGCATTCAATGATGTCAGGTAAAGATATGACAAGGTAAAGATGTTGGCATCTAAAAGATGAGCCAGCAATGGTTCTTCATTACTCTGCAAATCCTGGATCACCCGTTGTCCCATAATCCCCTGCGCCAGGGATGAGTAGTGTATAAATCACGCCTTTTCTCATAATCTTGTCAAGGAGCTTATTCCGGAAAACCTCGTTGTTGATGAGTACTCCTGTGACCAATGGTCAAGGGATATGAAGTTCTGGACAGCAATTAAGGGAATCCCACGTTCCTTCTGTGGTCGTCAGATTAACGATCGCTGTCCTGTTCTAATATCAGGAAGATTTGTTTTGGACAAATATATTGTAATCGTCGTTGCCACATCTACCAACTCTTCAGTTGTCTTTCTGATTTGTTTGACATTGTGAAAGTAGGATTCATAAATTTTAATTCATACATTTTTTTCAAAAATAATTTTTTTAAAACTCTTTTTTTTTCCTTTTTTAAGTATTTTTTTAAACTTTTTTTAAAAAAAAAATTTTTTTTTGACGAAATTTTTGAAAGCTTTATTAAAGAAATATAGTGAATTTGCGAAATTGGGATTTAGAATACTTTTGACAACTAACAGTTTCTTTTCTTAAAAATAAAATTTAATATTTATTAGACATTTTATAAGACATTTTCTTCTTTACCTTTTTTTAAAACTTATTTCTTTATGTTAAAGATTTTATCTTCACGACTATTGTGTTATAAAATATACTACTTGCAATAACTCTATCAAACTCGATATATATTTATAAGAAATAACTATAAAAAATAATACATATTTTTATTGGTTTACAATAGGACGAAGAAAAATTGATCCAGCATTGAACTATAGCAATACCATTACAATAATACGTTGCAAATTCGTTTCAATGTTAGGAAGGTCTTAGATTTAGCAATGTTCTAGTTCAAATTGAGCCACAATATCATATAATAAAGTTTAATATTGTTCAACTTAACACAATATTCAACAAAAATGGTTCAAGCATGCTCAACAATTAATTTCAGTGTGCGGGTGAAAGAAGCTGTGGATTTTGGCACAGTTGTATCATATTTTTTTTATGAAGACTTGATCGATTTGAATAATTAACATCGCGAGTGAATAAATGGAGAAAAAGTGCTAAAAAAATAAAAGTAACAAATAAACAAATTTGTGGATACGTATTCGACGTATTTCAGTAGCGGTTCTTAGCCTTGTTTTCTATCAATTCTGTTAAGAAGAAGAAAAAACTGAGGCCTACTAAATAGGCAAGTAAAAAAAAATAAGGGTGAAAACTAAAAAGATAAACTATTTGACATTTTTACAAGAGTTAATAATCAATCTGTAAAAATGGAATAAAAATTGAACAAAATAAAATGTTCTATTTAAGGAAGAAAAAAACACAGTAACATACTTTCCAAACAGTGGGACTAGGTGGCTCTGTATCTTTGAGTTGAGCAGGTATGGGACCGAACCTTTTACCTCGACTAAGTTCTACCCTTGCCCAGAGGGCGTATTCTAGTGGCTGAGAACCAGCGCGAAGTTCTAGTTCTTTGGGTAGGGGTGTTTCTTGGTGATCAGTAGTCATGTCAAGTTCAAAATCTTGCACACTACCCTCTGAGTCCGATGTCACCAAGTAAGAACTGTCCAAACTTAACGCATGGACTTCCCCATCGTCGTCGTCGCCACCTGAAAAATGAAGAAATTCTCGCATAAGTTATGTAATTCATTAACTTTGTGATCGTTAAATTTGATTTAAAAATTATGAGATTCTCATGAAAGTTAAGGAATTCCTCTACTTTGTAGTTTTTAAATTTGATTTAAAAATTATGAGATTCTCATGAAAGTTATGGAATTCCTCTACTTTGTAATTTTTAAATTTGATTTAAAAATTATGAGATTCTCATAAATGTTCTGGAATTCCTCTACTTTGTAATTTTTAAATTTGATTTAAAAATTATGAGATTCTCATGAAAGTTATGAAACTCATCTACTTTGTAATATTTAAATTTGATTTGAAAATTATTAGATTCTCATAAAAGTTATGGAATTCATCTACTTTGTAATATTTAAATTTGTTTTAAAAATTATGAGATTCTCATAAAAGTTATAAAATTCATCGACTTTGTAATTTATCATAAAATTTATGGAATTCATTAATTTTCTAATCTTTAAAATTTCATTTGAATATGAGGAAATTATCGCAAAAGTTACGTAATTCAACTTTGCAATCTTAAATTGCAATTTGTAATCTTGTTAAATTTGATTTAAAAATGATACAATTTTCGGTTTCGTAATTTACTAATTTTTGATACATTACGTTAATTTAAATTTTAAAATTTTAACTCTTATTTCAAATCAATAGTCCTAAGATTTCAATTTTAAAAAAATGCACGTATTAAGTCATAGAAATATATTTTTATTAAAAAATAATTAACTTGCATATAACACAATATTGTACATAAACCTAACATTCAATTTCATAGGATAAAAAGGTTTATTTCCTTAGAATTTCAATGAATCAATTAAATGAATATAATTTTATATGAAACGAAATATTCCACCATATGCCATAAAAATCATCTTTTTTTCTGCTTTTAAGTCTTTCTCATAAAACAAGCGTAATATATACGATGAAAAATCAAACATCTGATAAAGATTTTTGTTGTCAAAATAGAATTTCATAACTCAAATATTTTCAATAACTTGACAATCTAACAATTTAATAAATGTATTCACAAGTAATGATTTCAAATAGAAGAAGCTTCATTATAATTTTAAGCGAAAGAAGCTTTTTTTTCCTACTAAATCTATCTTTCACAAACAAACGTAATAAATTTCTATCAAATTTTTAAGATTTTTGATGTCAGAACTGAATTTTTTAACTTAAATATTCTTCAATAACTCGACAATTTAACAACTTAATAAACGTAATCAGAAATAATACTTTTAGAAAAGAAGCTTTCTTATAATTTGAAATGAAAGACACTTTTTTTTCTTCTAAATCTATCTTTCACATGAAACAAACCTAATATATTCTGAACAGTATTCTTCCATTTTTTCAAGCTTTTTATCACTTATCTTATTTGTGCTTACTTAATTAAGAAAAATATATTTTACACACAAAACCAACGTAATATTATTCCAAATGATATTTTATGATTAAAAAAAAATTTTTTTTGATTGCAATGGAACTGGTCTTATTGAAAGTATGCATAATTTGTTAATTCAAATTTCCTTAAAAAAGTGTTAATTTAGCAATTCAATAACTGCATTTAAAAGGTAAATAATTTCAATCTGAGAAAATACATAATTTATTTTAAAACTACTTACATTATTCTTCCTTTTTCCTATTACTACAAAGCAAACGCAATATTATTCCAAACGATATTTTTTTCTTCTCAATTCATTTTATACAAAAAAAAATATAATATTATTTCAAATGATATTCCATTCCCATTTAAAGATATTCGATGTCAAAAATGAAATTTTAATTTCGAAAAACAATTCTATTATTATACCTAAAATACTTACTTTTTTCTTCGAAATTTATTTGCAACACAAATCAAACGTAGTATTATGCCAAACGATTTTTTTTTCCTTCTCTAAATTCAGTTTTCGCACAAAATCAACAAATCATTATATATTCCAAACGATATTCTACCACCTTTCTAAGATTTTTGATGTCACAAATTGATGATTGAAAGACAAATCTAAGAGGACAGAGTCACGAGTTTTTTGGTTGACACATTCCCACCGGAGGAGATCTGTTTCCGGAGGCGTCTGCATCCTTTTGTCCAGAGACCTTTGTATTTGGTTTTCGAATTCTGATTCTCCTTTACCGCAAAAACAACTGTTTAACGAGTTCTCTCAATCGTCCTTATCTGTTCAGCGGTTTGTTTTTATTTCTTGAGTTCATTTATTTTGACAAATATATACTGCGTCGTATGGATAGTTCTGACAAGAATTTCAATAAACACACCAAAAGTTACAAATAGGAAGAATTTCTGAAAGTTTCCCTCATACTTACATATAACCTTTGTAATATAACTATAACTTTTGTAGGGTATAAAAACTTAACAAAAACTCATTGAATTATTTTGATTAAGACTTCAAGTATGTAGTAAACATGACTCCTTCTGATATTTATGGGGAAAAAAACTTTTTTTTCATAAATATCAACTTTCTTTTCTAACAAAATGCTTTCAAATGGTATTTCGTAAAAATATTTTGGTGACGTCTAATTAATTAAAAGCTATTTATTTCATTGTATTTCATTTAACTAAACGAATAACCTACTAAATATAGGAAACGGAGCAAAGTTAGTCCTGTTCATAAAGTTTAATCTGAGACACCTGATTATTTTACTTATTGGTTTTTAATAATTTATTTTAAATTGTTTTTATTTTATTTTTTATTTTCCTTCAAACTTTTCTTAATTTAAACTTTGCCATCATCCAATTTTTTTTCTTTTTTTTTTAAAGTTCTTAGGTATCTATAGAATAATTATAAAGTTGTCTTTTCTCTACAGATAATAAAGTTAAAAACATACCTACAATTTTGTTTGTTAACACAATTTTTTTTGTATACATCTATATTTTTGATTATCTTTCCAAAATGTAATTATTTCTCATACATATAAATAAACTCAAGAATAATTACTTACAATAAAAATTAAAATAAATTATTGAGAAAATTAGTACTTTATCGTTATCATAAATATCTTAAACTGAATTTTATTTTATTGAGATAATTCTAGTTTTGTAAAATTATTTCTGTTTCTTTTGAATATATATTTTGGTCCTTAAAACCCATAAAGTGAATAATTAATAATTTGAGGTTGTTTTTCAATAGCATAACTGTTCTCTTATATATTTATTATACTCAAAAGAAAGTAAATTTGAATAAGTAATGTTTTATAATTTTATCATATTATTGAGAATGTAAATTTATGTATTTTAGTTATTTATGTATTTTGTACTAAAGTATATTTTTCCCGAGATTCATAAAATGTATCGATAATTATCTAGCATTATATTTCAATAATAAAATTATTTTTTTAGATGTATTCATAAAATCAAGAATTATCACGCTCAGAAAAATTTAAGTAAATTTGGGGTAAAATTAGAATTTTATCACCATTTCTCCTAAAATCGTTGGGACTTTTATCTCATTCCTAATGAATTAGAGAAGTCGTATAATAATTTTCGTGATGAATTATTTTCGCTGGAACAATTTTATTATTCGTTAAATGGAGATAATCTTTGATGTCTCATAAAGTAACTCATTCCCAATGAATTGGAGACGTCCTTGGAGAAAAAGGGTCTTATCCGCGAAAACAGATAATCTGTGCAAGATGTTCCAGAAACATGTAAACACATTTAAATAAACTTAACTGGGGTTGATGACTTTTGTGAAATTTCTCTCAGATTAAAGTTAGTTCAAATGGAGTATTTATCAGATGTATTGGGTTATGTCCATATTATTTGTTGTGTAGTGCGCAAAATATAAAACGGAGCAACTTATCTAAAGAGGAGATAATCACGGATAAAAATGAAATATTTTAATGACTCAAGTATGATAATTAATTAGTTAAGCACAGATAATTTAAAAAACGAAAATAGATACAGAAACATCTTGGTGGCTTAAGGAATAGAGTGTTCGCCTTCCAATGAGGTGACCCAGGTTCGTATCCCACCGGTGCCTGTTTGATTCGAATTCTGCTCCCGGCTTGTACCGTCCACAGTGTTGACATAAAATATCCTCAGTTGTAGACGGATCATGGATTAGAATCCCCTTGCCATCATATTAACCAATGGAGGTTTTCGTGGTTTTCCTATCCATATAACGCAAAGGCTGGTTAGTTCCACCGAAAAGTCCTCCACGAAGGCAAGTTTGCCCAATGCTCGATCCAAGCGTACCCTTGTCTTCTAGATTAGGTTCAAATTTGGAAAGCTACGGAGTTGAAAATTGTTAATCGTGAACTTAGAATCGGGTCTGGTATTCAACGCCAATTATAAAATAAATTAAAATGTGGTCTCAATAGTTTAGTCCGAGCAGTTGAGGCTCAGGGTATAGAGCGTTAAACTTCCAATGAGGTGAACCAGCAATGGCTGGTCAACTCGAATTCTGCACTTAGCTCGCACCGTAAACAGTGCTGACGTAAATTGTCCTCGGCGGTAGGCGGATCATGGGTTAGAGTCCCCTAGCCGTCAGGTTAACCGTGAGAGGTTTTCGTGGTTTTCCTATCCATGTAACGCAAATGCGGGTTATTCCATCAAAAAGTCCTCTACGAAGACAAAATTTCTCCCAATACTTGAACCAGGAGTTCATTAGTCTTCTGGGTTTGGTTCAAAATTACAAGAATGCGGAGTTGAACATTGATAGACGTAAACCCGAAATTGGGTCAACTGTTCAACAACGGTTATAAAATAAAGTAGTTTAGCGATCAGATGAAACCAAAGTTTGGCCCCTTAATGGTTATTTGACTTTTTTACATAATACTACCCCATATCATAGAATTATTAAAACAAAAGTAAAATTTTTAGAACAATAATAAATAATAGCAATAGTTAATAAACTATTATGAAATAGGGAATAACATATAATGTAATAATAAATAAAGGAATACGTTTATTTTCAAATATTTTACATCCAGTAATTCAATTACAAACGCCATACCATCAAAATATTATTAAATCTATTCCCATATTTTTTTTCATCATTGATTTTGGAAATTCTATCGAAAATATGTCAACATTGTTGACCTTGAAATAAGAATAGAGGACAGTGGTCCCAAAGAGAAAACGGACACACCAATCAAAAGGATATTGGAGGGAGATGCGTGACTCCTCAAAAAGACCGCTATTTGATGAGATCAAAGCGCCGACACCGGTGACACACACAGGTGTGAACGGGACACTCCCTCACTATCTCTGCGACACCTAAAAATGAGTTTATGATTTCCCAGTTAACTTTTAAAAAGAAAAAAAGAAAAAATATTCTACAATCGTAAGTCCTTACCAATCTTACAGACAGCCTGCCGCCCGTTAAGTTGTTTTCGGCATGATTATCCCCCCCCCTCCCACCATTTCCTCTTAAGTTTATTACGAGTGAATCATTTTTTTTTTCTCTTTGACTCATAGATAAGATGTTATACTTTTTTTTTTGCTCTAAACGGATAGTAAATAGATATGAAAGCAATCAAACCGGGATTTCGATGTTTCCTTTTAGATGTTATTTTGCAGAATTTGGGGGAAACAAAATATTGAAAGAGTTGATAAGGAAGTTTGCTTCGCAAAAGTCGAGCAAAATATTAATATACTAGTTCAAATACTGAGCAATGATGTAATTTACAAAGTTTAGATTAAAACGCTCGAGTTTGACCGTAGGTCGAATCTGGCCACCGAAATTACGACCGCTTTCCGGGTAGCTAGAGCAGTCAAATCTTTTCTGGAGGTTGATGGTAGGCGGAAAAAAGTACCCCCGAAAAAGAGAAAATGGACCCAGTAAAAAAAGCTCGGAATAAAGAAAGGACCTATTACTTTTTATAAGAATTTTACAACCAATTTTGAGTTTATTTACCAAATTTTTAGAAAATTATCCGAAAACGTACGAATTTTTTTTTTCTTTAAGTAATATCAATTTTACATTTTGACAAATGCTTTTTTTTAGCATGCAATATTGTTTTCCAATTTTTTATTTGGGACCTTATTATAAAATTTAATTTGAAGTAAACATTTAATACTTTGTTTGATAGCTAGTATAAATCAATAAAAAATAATTAAGATACATAACATTAAATGATAATAAGAGTAATATCAGATATGTCCCCATACTTTTAACAATTTATATTTGTTTACTTTATGTTCTTTCTGCACTAGAATGCTGTTTCTTAATTGAAGCCTTCAAAGATTTTCTGATTGCTATCTTCCAGGTATTGTGACACTGATATATAGGAAATTGATGGAAACTCTCGAATCCGGAAAAAAATAGGGCAGTTTGATTTAAAACGCACCAACAAAGACAAAACTTACTGGTCTGCCCTAAATATTCGGTGTGCCAAAGGCAAACTGGTGAATGGAAACTTTGTCCCGTGACACTAACAAAGACAAAAATTCATGATAACCTATATAATTTTATACTAATATCTATAGGTTTACAATAAATATTTAATTTAAATTTAATGGCAGTATTGAAATATTAATTTAAATGAATTATTAAATTTAAATGACATTTAAATTTAATAATTTTTTTAAATTTATTAAATATGAAAACCCTAAAAGGGAAAACACGTCTGCCTCCTTAACACCCAAGATGCTATGCAATCTTTCATGATTTGCTTTGCAAAATATACTCTCTCACTACTTATTTAAGCCTATTTGAAAAATGTTCTAGCTTAAAATCTTCAGAATTATCAATTATTGAAATTTTTAAAACCAATTTCTCTCTTAAAAAATATTACGTTTTTTAGTCCAAAATAAGTCACAAATTTTAAAATTAAAATAACTGATATAATAGAAAAACTTTCAGAAACACAGCAATAATTATGCTATTAAAAAACAGTGATAGATGGATTGATAGATAGATAGATGTTACAAGAAAATGTATAATTATAAACAAAAAAAACAAAAATCATATTCTGTCAAGCATAAAATAAGTATTAGAGCATGATATATAAAGCAAATATGTCTTATCATAGACACGCTTTAGTGATAATAAAATTAAAAGGCTGTATCATCAGTGCAAAAGGGAAAGGGAGGGGAGGGGGGAGTTAAAACATAGACATCAAACAAAATCACCTGGGGAATACAAGATTGCTACATGAAGCTCCATCTGTCAGTTGTTTGCATTACATCTTCACGTTTTTCATCATTCAACTTTAAGCATCATGTTTTTTTAGAAAGAGTAGATAAGTATTAAAGGGAGGATAAAGCATTAGAGTTAACAATTTCGTTGATATTTTTATTTAAAAGAATATTTTTTTTATCCCATCTTTATTCCGAGAAAAATCAAGCTCTTCCTATAATTTATATTTTATTTTATAACCGTCGTTGAACAGACCACCCAATTTTTTATGTTTACGACTACTAATGTTTAACTCCTTAGCCTTGTAATTTTGAACCCAAGCCAGAAGACAAGGAAACTCCTGGATCAACTATTGGGAGAAATTTGCCTTCGTGAAGGACTTTTCAGGGTAACTAACCCGCATTTGTGTTACATGGACTGGAAAACCTCGAAAACCTACCACGGCTAGCCAGACGGCAAGGGGATTCTAACCCACGATCAGTCTACCACTGAGGATATTTTAAGTCAGCACTTTGGTCGGTGCAAACCGGATGCGGAATTCGTATCGACCAGCTATTGCTGGAGTTCGAACCCGTTTCGACTCATTGGAAGGCGAACGCTCTATTCCCTGAGGCATCATGGCTCCCAAAACAAGTATAGTCGAATTTGAAAACACCATCCACTCATTATAGTTTGTCCATTGAAGAAACTCCCCTCTCCACAAAGTCAAAGGCCGTCTGCTGCTATGGAAACAAAGAATGGTGCATTTCAAAGACGATTCCTATTTCTTTACTTCTCACCGATCCAAGCCAAAACACGTCATAAATAATGACACAACATCCCAACTTGAAATAGTTAAACCTCGTAACCATCGTCCCCGCCACTACTCCAGACGAATAACATGGGGAGTTCCTTACGTAGACAAACTATAGCGAGTATAGCAGGTTCAAAACAGCACATATTCATTTTTGAGGCTAAACCTTTTTGCTCAAAAATGATTATATACCATTTTAAGCATTTACTCAATATGGAGTCCATGTGGTTTTCAAATTTGTTTATTTAATTTGGTGCTATTTTGACACATTTTTGTTCAATTTTTAGAAACACTCTTCTACCGTGTTGCGTTATTCCAAACTTATGACAGTATTTTATGAGCACCCTGTATTTTTCAAGCTTTTATAACTCGAATATCTTGAGTAGTATGATGGGATATGACTCATAATCAGGATGTCACTCCAAAATGATTCATAAAGATTTTCAGGATGTATTTCTTCAAGTTTGCCTTCCACACCGGAACAAAGTATAGACAATAGATGATTTATCAATGGGCCCAAAATACACATCCTGCGTCAAGAAGCTACTACTTTCATTCATAGAAAACTCACCTACAATCGGATTGGTTCCTGAATTGTTCCAGCAGTATAACTACGTATCTAGATACAATCTATGCAACTAACGATTTGTCAATAATTGTGAGGGTTCCTAAGAGGAAAAAATAAATAAAGGAGCGTTCCGTTTCCTTTTGGCACACTTAAAGCCTAAGTTTCCTTTCGACACTATCAGTGTCAACAATTATTATTAGTTTACATATTTAGTTGAAGTTCTGCAATGAGTGCTGTAGTCAGATATTCAAAAATTTTTAAGTTTTTTTTCTTTATTTCTTTTTCTTAGAAGTTCATTCTCCAATGAACTTAAAATAAACTGGAAGCAATCTTACCGTCTCACCATAAAGAATTATCCAGGCTTTAGATAAATTTAATAATAAATAAATAAATAATAAATTTCAATTGATTTATTGTTGGAGTTCAATTGCCAATCAATTTAATTTATCAAATAAATTGCATTCGCAAATACTCTTGAATTACAGTTTATGCATAAACTTTGGAATTTATGGCTCAAAACAATATTTTTTTTTCCTTCTAATTTTTAAATGCAATCTTTCCGTTTTAGCCTTTTAAAACACAAGCATTAAAATGTCAGTAATTTACTTCAAGAGTGTCCGTATGCAAGTATTACAGTTGAAATATCTTAAAATACGGAAGCCTTTAATATAGTCAACATAAAATGATTCAAATAAAAGATTTCAAAAATATTTATTGTAGAATATTAACACATTTAACTTCCGGTTCGTTTGGAGAAAAAGGGAAATCTAATAAGTTTGCAACATTTTATGATAAATATCTTTATTATTTGTAATAACAATTTGTGACAAAATCGTTAAATTATCCTTTGTGAAGTGCATTTTATTCTAAAATCTGCAAGTTTAAGTTTTTTAATATTTTATAAAAGATTATTCATTGGAGAGGCAGCCAAAAAGAATAACAGTAAGAAAAATAAAAGGCAAGTTTTAAAAAAGGGACACGTTTTTATCGATAAAGCAGAAAAATCGTTTTCAATAAAACGCGACTCGAAAAAAAAATATCTTTTAAAAAAATCGTCTGGTGGAGCAAAATAAGGACGATAAAACTGGAGAAATATCAAAAATAAAAACTTTCAACGAACGGATGTTCAATATACGGACTATCCGGCGGAATCTAGTGTCTCTTTTAAGCCGTAAATAAGAACAAAAGAAATATTTAAGATTCCCTTCTGTGTTCTAAAAATTTCTTTTGCTCTGTAGAAAAGGACCAGAGTCTCTTTTACTTGCAATTCTTTACTATTTATTTGCTTCCATATTTTTTTAATGCAATTGAAAAAATTTCATTTTATTAATCAATTGAAGTGATAACATCCGATGTTTTTTATTAATATTTAGTGCTAACGATCTAGTTTTAACTTGTAGAATAAATGAAAACTAATTCTATCTATAGGTGATTCATTGACTGATGTTCATTAAAGAATCATTCGCTAATTTACAAAAGTAATTCCAATTTTATCAATAGATAATTCATTTAGTAATATTCATTGATAATCCATTTATTAACATGAATTGGTAATTTAGTCACTAATAATTCATTTACAAATGCATACTGGTAACTCATTTACTAATGCGTATAACTTTATAACCAGATACAAGATGAATCTTGTGATATAAATGGCAGTTTGATCCCTGTAAAAATTAATTATCATTGCTGTTTATTTAAAATATTATATTAAAATAAGATTAAGAAAAGCTGCTATATATTTATTGTTTTAATTAAGGAACAAACTTGATCTGACAATCAAGAATTAATAAATATTAGTATTATTCTAAGTTCTATGCACTTTATAAAATTCATTCACTCATTCTATTGTCCTACTTCCCCATACTTTTAAGAACCGAGGTAAAAGACTTGTATGCGATCATATTTTAATTAATTTGACTTTGATTTGTTATCATTCAAAGTATGATTCTAAATCCCAAATTTCTAACTTTTTTTTTTATATATATATTTCCGTACATTCTAAATCTTAATTTCTAACTTTTTTTCATTTTTCTAAACATTTTACGTTTGATTTACCAGTTTCCCGATAATTCTATTCATTCTAAATCTGAATATATCTAATTTCCAAATTGTTCTATACATTCTAAATTCGAATTTATCTAATTTCTTGATTATTCTATTCATACTAAATCAGAATTTATCTAATTTCCTGATTATTCTATTCATTATGAAAATGAATTAATCTTATTTCCAGATTATTCGATTCATTATAAATCTGAATTTATCTAATTTCCTGATTATTTTATACATTCTAAATCCGATTTTCTACATTTTTCTGATAAGTTCCTTATATTCTAAAGATATGTTTCTAAAATGTGATGGGTTTTTTTTTTTTTTCATTAGAATTCAAATTTTTTTTCACATTTTCTAATATTTCTGAGAATTCTTAACTAGATTTATCAAAATTTAATAAAATTTTCCAGAACGTGTTGTTCAACAAAGCACTTCAACTTTCCTTCAATCCAAAATAAAAATTTTGCAATTAAGCATTAATGAAAAACAAAAATTCTGCAATACAGGATTTATGAAAATATTGATAAAAAAATTAAAATTAAATATTTGCAATAAAGTTATGAAAGAATATATGCATATTAAAAAAAGAAAGCCATATTTATGATTTCCTAATTTTTTTAAAATAATTTTTTATCTTTAATTTGTTCTTTTTTTTAGGAAAAAATGCTATTATTAATGTAATACGTATTATTCAAGCTTAAAAAAAAATAGCAAGCCAAATCAAAGCAATGCTATAAAATTTTACAACTTTCTTCAATATCGATTCTAAGCTGACTGAATTCCGATGAAACTTTGATACTTTTCCGTAAACCTGGTCCTGATACATAAAATCCTTTATTTTTTACAACCTCGGAATTTATTCTACGGTGATGTCCCCTGTATCTGTACTCGAAAGATAAAATAAAGAGAGGGGGAGGACAGTTCAATATATATAGATGTCTTCATGAAAAGTCCGGGGTAGGGAGTAACAGCTGGTGTGGTGCTTAGAGGGGCTCGCTTTAATAGACTTGGAACGATTTAAGTTTTCGTCTGCTGCTATCCTAGGGTATATTTAAAGGGTTATTACTTTGCAGATGTACAAGATTTTGTGTCTTCCACATTACAGCCCTAGTGTTATTTGGAGAAAAAGAAAGCTCTTCTATTACTTTAAACTTAAGAATATACTTTCTTAAAGTGATTTTGATATTTGGAAGGAAAAGCTCTAGAATTTTATGTTATCTTTTGAAGATTCACTTAGCTCTGAAGTTCTTAAAATGTCTCTTTTTCGACATAGTATTGAATAAACAGCTTTTGATAAATAAAGAAGGTTTAGCTTTTTCTTCCATTTCTTTTGAATTTATTAAAGCAATAAGTTATTATTATTATTAATATTCCATAAATTAAAATTGTTGTCTCCAAAATATATTCCAAGAAATTTTATTTTAATTGAAATATAGGAAAGCTACTGAACATTTATTTTTATTAAAGAGTGGGTAAACACGTTAAAGTAGGCTGAAATTAAAATAAAGAAATATTACGTTAAGTGAAAGATAGTTAAACTGTAGGAAAACTCTTAAAAGTATAGTTTAATTTAAGTATATTTCAAAAGCATAAAATAATTAAAATATATTGAAATTCAATAACTGCCTTTAATAAAAGGATAAAAAAAATCCTCAAGATTTTGATGAAAGTATAAGGTAATTAAATTATTAAAAAAAAAAAAACGATATTTGCGATTTCCATAAAAAATATGTTAAAATTGACTTTTAAATAGTAGATAACTAAAGTCTAACGGAATCTCTCAAAAATCTATATTTTAATTAAAATATAATGTAACTCCCAAAATTACAAATAAGTTAATGTAATACAAATCTCCTAAGATTTTAGGTTAATGGCTTAGGATTTAAAATGCATAAATATAGAAAATATTTAAGAATTACTACTTTGCTGTTGCTTTATTTCAACTACTTGCATATTGTTGAATACACAATTTAGATAATTATAATTTATTAATGGAATATTTCGCAATAAACAACTTTAATTAATAAAAAAAAGATTTTGTCATATAATTGAATTCATAATTTTCATAAATAAAGGATTTCATTTTTCAAAACTGAAGTATTGTTGAGCAAACATTTAATAAGTAAAGGTTAAAGGTATGCTTAAAACTACCATATTTCTGAATAAACTATTTTGAGAAATAAAGGTTTCTTTTTCAAGTACCGAATAAATATTTCTGACCAATTTAACTAGCAAATGTTTGAATAAACAGTTCTAAAAGGCAAAGGTTAAAGTTATATTTTAAAGCACATTTTCAAAAAACTATTTTAGTAAATAAAAGTTTTTTTCAAACTAGATTTGTGGTACGTAAAAAATGTTACTCAATCAAAATAGCAAATTTTTGAATGAACAATTTTGAGAAATAAAGATTCCTTCTAAACTAGCATTGTGATTAATAAACAATTTTTATCAACTAAACTCGTATATTTTTGAATATAATTTTTAAATTAATTGAAATAGCATATTTTTGAACAAACAATTTTGAGTAATAAATGTTTCTTTTGAACGTGATGAATAAACATGTTTGATAAATTAAGAAGAATCTTTCAATGGGCATATTATTGAATAAAGAAGTTTGATTAACTAAGAAGAAGCTTTTAAATGAGCGTGTTATTGAATAAACAAGTCTGATAAAAATGAAAAAAAAAGGCTTTTCTCTCTCTTTCATTCATTTTCTTTCTTTTTTCTCTTTCATTATAATAATCTAGTTTATCATTCTAGAACTTCAATATCGAACACACTAGAAGATCAATGCATCAAAAACTACAGAAGAATACTTAAAAGTGCAATAAAGTATAGTAAAATAAAAATAATGTAATTTAATATGATAAAATTCTACTAAAAATATATTTATCATAAAATATATATATATCATTAAAGTATATAGTAAAGCAATTAGAGAATCAAAAAACTCCAAAAAGATTATTTTAGTTCAATTATATTAAAACAATCAAAACCATAAGTTATTTAAAATGTAGGAAAACTCTTAAAACTATGGGTTTATAAACGTAAGAGAATTAAGATATGACAGTAGAGAAAAATTCTGAAAAAATATTTTTTTGTAAGAAATATGTTAAAAATTAACTTTCAAATAGTATATAGTAATTAAAGTATAAGATTTTAATTAACATACAGTTGATTGTCGTACCATAATTTTAAAGCCAAACAGAGGCTTATTTCATTAAAAAATAATACTTTCAATATATCTCTCGTTTGAGTTTTAAAACAAAAAAGGTAACGCAATCTAATGACAGAACAGAATGCGCCAAAACTTGTTTTATTGCCGGAAAAAAGGGTAGTTAAGAAGAAATTATTTCAAATGCTTCCAATTTTAGTCTGACAATCAATCTGATTCTCATGCTTTTCACCCACATTTTACACTAGTGATTCGCCAGTCGCCCTAATACTTACTTTTGACTTTCTTTTTTTGACAAAGATTAAAAAAATATACACATCCATGCACATTACTTGAATGCGTTTAAATACTGTATATTAAGCAAAAATTAAAATAAAAGTAGAAGCCAGAGCTTTTTGCTTCGATTTAAAGAAATAAATAAAATTAGCTTATTAATTTGTCGGCTTTAAAAATCATCTCACTGCCAAATCAGCTACCAGCATGCATTCTATTATATTACAAATTACATTCTCTCTTTCAGGCCCATTTCCTTCGATTTGAATGAACAATAACGATGCCAACTGGAGTGAAGAAACTTTTCATTCTAAAGCAAACGATTCTCAAAATCGATTCGGACATATTTGGAATCATACTTTTATGCGGAAACAGTGCATGCTTAAATGAATTCTCGTGTATGTTCCTTAATGCGTGATTTTACAAAATTCTTTTCGTTTAAGAGAAGAAAATAAGAATAAGTCATGCGATTTGCGGCGGAGAAAACAGGGCTTTACAAAGAGGTTAGAACTAAATGGTTCGGAGGCCCATTAGTGAAAAAGTGAGGTGCAAGTGTGTGTTTTATGCAAATAGCTGAGCGGAAAGAAGCCTTGTGTTTGAATTCGTCTAAAAACTTTTATTTTCTTTAGGGTTTTTTTTCTTCTTTTTGTTTCAGTTGCTGATTATTTTTTGGGGCTAATTCAGACAAAAATGAAAACAAATGCAGTTGAAATGTTTAAAGGTTGCCGTGAAAAGTTTCTTAAATGAGATACACGCCCCATTTTGTCCTGTCGCTTCATTCTCTTCCCCCTCTTCCTTTTTTTTTTTTTATGATAGAGTACTTTACTTCCTGCTTTGTTGCCAATTCTTGACGAATAAATGATGCTTTAAAGGGATCAGGAATATTAAATAAAAACAAATTGATCAACACAAGAAATTTAAGTTGAGCTTAAATCAATATTATTTATTATCACTTACATCACGTTTTGGCTTTACCGGACATAAAATAGTTTCGTATTTGTTTTATTGTAATTTAAATATTAAAGCACTATTTATATTTATTTTAATATTACCAATGATAAAATACACACGGAACTATAATTTAATTGCGTACACAAATGCTGTACGAATTCAATTTAAAACTTATTTCTGATGCTGTATTGTTGAATTGATGGTAAAAACAGTCATTGTTGGTTTTAATACTTTTAAGATGAAAAGTAGCGCTGCTTATACTGGAAAAACATAAGTTTTATACTGAAAAATACCCCTTTGTAGCAAAAAATAAACATTTTTAAGCTTTTATAAAGATTTTTATGTTGTGGAAAATATTAGTCTCATACCGAAAATTACGCTTTTTGTAAGGAAAAAAAGAGTGGAGAGTAAAATCTGTTGAATGGAAAAATATTAGTTTATAATTTAAAAATACTTGATAAAAATGATAATTTTTTTTCATTTTGTGCATCAGATTTTTTTTTAATCCATAATATTAAAATGAAGAGTTTGTGTGCGTGTGTGTAATTCCA
This sequence comes from Parasteatoda tepidariorum, assembly GCF_043381705.1. NCBI lineage: Eukaryota > Metazoa > Arthropoda > Arachnida > Araneae > Theridiidae > Parasteatoda > Parasteatoda tepidariorum. The sequence continues at coordinate 9,691,086 of NC_092210.1, forward strand.
TCTTATAACTCTAGAAACTTCTATCGTTCTTAAATTCGGACAGTGGGTAAAAGGGACAAATTTTGCCCCCAATCATTAAAATTTTTTAATTAGATTGCTCTGGAGAGCGCCATTGACATTTGAAACTGTAGACGATTTAAAAGATAACGTCAGCTATGCTTGCTTGCTTATAGCTCTCATTAATCATAAACGGTGTTTATTGCACGTTCTTAGATATTTAGTTATTCTTTATTCGTAATGTCAGAGAAACTCAATGATCAACGTGAGCATAGACATGTTACGTCACCAAATTAGTATTTTTGAAGTAATGAGAAATGACTTCAGAAATCATTATACTTTATTATATGAAATTATTTTATTTTATATATATATATATTACACATAATATTGCTTTTAAAATATTGTATTTCCATAAAACTAAATAATTTAAAATCAACGGTATTTGAAATAAAAAGTATTAGATAGGTACTGAAAAGCAAAATTAATGGAGAAATAGTTCTAAATCGTTTAGGAAAAAGGTTTTTTTTTTTAAAAATAAATAAAATAAATTAATAAAATAAATAAAATAATTAAAAAAAACGTGCTTTTATTGATGCCAATGATGTTTAATTTTGGGAAAAGTTACAATGCTTTGGTATTATGGTAATTGGTGTGATTTTAATCGATATCAAGCATAATAATGTAGATAAAATTTAAATTTAAGTATATTAGGAATGTAGGTGAAATAAATGTATTAGAACTGCATTAATACTAGGCAGTTTTAATATAGATATTGTGGAAAGAATAGGTGTTTTACGGGTCTTTTTTTTTTTCGAAAGATATAAGTACCAGAGAAAATCGATTAATTGTGATAAATTTTGACCATCATGAGTTGGCTTCGAGCAACATCATTCCGAAAAATACAGTTATTACAGTGAATACAGTTAATCGTCATTTTAATTTACTAAAAACCTGTTTTATTTAATCTTATAATGTAAAGCCACCGGCACGGACAAAAAATAATAATTGAAAAAAAATGGAATTAATTTAGCTTTATTAATTGCGTTGGTACATATCTTTTAGTTTTGTGTATGATTTCGTAGTACTGTTGAATACTGATTTAACAGTAGCATAATTTTTTTCCCACCCCGGAAGGATAACGAATATTCAGCTACAATAAAATATTATATTAAAAAGATTTTTATTATTGTGAAGCGACTTTTTTTAGTTCAATATATTTGCTACTATTTTGAATATTTTAAAAACAAAATGCAACAGACCCTAACTAATATCCTTATAACTATTGCCAAAAACGTTTCAGGAGTCCTATTTGTGGAAAAAACTAAAAATAAATTATCGAAAATACTAAGACTACAATAGCCAACAAAAAGCACCGCAGTCCAAAATAAAAAAAATTTTTAAAAATATACCCCATCAAAAAAATGTGCACTCGGAAAATACCTGCCATCATAAACAGAGCCCTAAAATCAGATAAAGGAGTCAGTTCACGTTCGATGGTGGCTCATTCCATCAGCGATTCACTATCACAAGAGATGGACGAAGCAGCAAAAAAAAGAAAAAAAGGGAACCAAAATAAAAAATGAGTGCCAAATCAAACGCTCAACTATCTGATCTAGAAAAGAAACTGAAAACAGAACTTGGAAGTCACCACCGGGGTTGGGTGATTCAAGAAGAATCACATTCTATCCCCCCTATCCCCTTGGACTCAATTAGGGGTTAAATGTCCCCCATTATTCCCGTCAAGGATCGAACCGATCCCACAAATCTTGTGGGGGTGCTTGCAGAAGAGAGAATGGTTCCCGTTTTGAAAGAAAAGAAACGAATCTGGGCAGGCGAAAGGAGGGAAAAAAATTCCCATTTACCAGATACGAGGTTTGGTTGCTCCCTCTTCAATATCCTTTACCTTTTTTTACCGATAACATCTCGCAGACGATAAGGAGAGAATCGGGATTGAGTTTTTGGTAACGTCCGAGGTCTGAAAGGGCTATAAAAAAGGCCAGGCCCAAATAGACAGTTTTCCTAAAATTGAAAATTGTCAATGGCCAGATCTGCTCCGGTAAATGACTACCATGAGAATAGCTTTGAACTACTGTCCTCATTCTAGGACTTCGGGATTTTATTTATTTACTTTTATTTTTTTATTTATTTATATTCGAATTCTAGAACCATAATGTGAGGAAAGGATATTTGAATTCTGCCTTTGTGATTTGTATTTTGCCAAGGCTTAAGAAATGAAATCTTACCTTTGATCTTAAAGAAAAAGTGGCATAAGACAGTTCGTTATGAAAATAGTTAAAGAAATCAATTTATGTTCTTCGTCAAAGGGCTATTTTTTTTCTTTTTTTCTTCAACATTGCTTCCCTTTTTTTGTTGACCATTACATTGCTACATGTTCCACTGCTGTAAATTACTGTTATGGGAGACGATTGGATGCATTTATACTGTTGTATTTTAAGTTTTCGTGCATTTTTTTTTCCTTCGCAATTTTGTTTTAAGCTGAATTCTAGAAGTATAATGTGAGAAGAACCTTGCCATTTGTATTTTGTCAAGTCTACATGCACACAACATTAGTTTTTATTTTATTTTATTACCGCCGTGGAAGAGCTGACCCAATTCATTGGGTTTACGACCACTGATGTGCAACTCAGTAGCCTTGTAATTTTGAACCCAATCCAAAGACAAGGGAACTCCAGGATCAAGTATTGGGAGACATTTGCCTTTGTGGAGGACTTTTTGATGGAACTTACCGCATTTGCGCTACATGGAGATGGAAACCAAAAAAAACTCTCACCGGTTAGACTGACGGCAAGGGGACTTTAACCACGATCCTTCTACCATTGAGCACTGTGGTAGGTGTAAGCCGAATGAGGGAAACACACCATTAGTGAAAAAGTGACACAAAACATTTGAGGACCACGGGGGTAAAATGGTTTATGTCAATAAAAGCTAATTTGGGGGAAAATAATGATTTTGCGCCAAGAGAGGAAGGATTTTTTCCTCATTATGGCCCATCTTCACTGCATAATAACTCTCCGGTAGAATGGATTTTTCCCGTTATTGACATATCAAAACTTAGTAATAATCCTCACAATACTAACTTGCCAGTAAAGTTTAGTAAAGTTCGGTTGACGTAATTAAGATATGTTCGGTTAACGCGACACGGTTATATCACATTCACCCAAACGAGCAGTGGTGGATAACCGCCGAATAATATTGATAATAACCGGTTTCATTCTTTCGACATATACATTCCTTATATCGCATAGCGTTAACATCAAAAATTTAATTGATTCAAAAATTTAATATAAAAATCATTTATTCGGCGCTTTAGTAAATAGATAAAACAGTTTCTAAATAAATAAATAAAAATTGCTCACGAAAAGAATTTTTGGTAATATAGTTTATAGGAAGAATTTAGGGAATCTACAGTCGACAACAGCAGTAAATTTTCATTTTTAGTCTTTAAAAAACTTAAAATAAGTATACTCAAACTAAAAACTTAGATGCTATTTAGAAAATTCTTCGACTGCGAGCTGCAGAAATTGCAAAGAAACATTACAAAATTTTGATAAATTAATATTTCAAATTTCGTCAATTATTTATACACAAATTTAATATATATTCCGAAAGCGAAGCTAAAATAAAGCTAGCTAATAATTCAAACAAGATTTTAAAATTTGAATTACTACAAATTTAATTAATTATCAAAAATTTAATTAATTGTTACAAATTTAATTAATTATTAAAAATTTAATTTATTATTTAAAAACTTAATTAAAAAATTTTAAATGTTAATTTTTTATGTGCATATTCGATATTTATTGCGAAGAATTTGGGATTTGTTAAACTATATAAAAACTTGCTAACACTCAAAAGCTAAGCCTCAATATTCTTAAATTTTACTAATTTTTAAAAAAAAATTTTAATTAATTTTAGTAATATATTTTAGTAATATAATTTAGTAATATAAATTATTTATATGCACATTTGATGTTTATTCCGATAGTGATGCTACATTAAAACTTACTAACACTTAAAATCCTCAAAAATTCTAAATAAATATTAATAATTAACATTTTAATTAAACTTACGAATTGTAAGTGCATGTGATATTTTTCTCGAAAATGAAGCTGCAATAAAGTTTAAACTCTTAAAAGAAAACTCAAAATTCTGCAATTTTAAGGACTCACTCCACTTTCGCACTTACTCATCAGAAGATTACATTTCCCTCTTCACTTCACTTCCCTAACTTTTCACATCGGTTGCAGTAGATCAAAGCCAGAATGAAAAGTCTCTTTTCGATAGAAAGTTAGAAAAAGCGCACCAAGAAACCATCTCTATTCCCTCTTTTTCTCCTTAATTTTTTCTTTTTTTTTTACCCATTTCATCTGGCTTGAAGATTAAAGTGGTTTTATTTTTCTTCTTTTGGTAATGACTCGGCCAATGCTGGAAGAGAGAAAAAGCATTTCTTTAGAAATAGACCTTTCTTTAACGGTCAGTTTTTCCTTTTTCCTCCCCTTACGTATTTGGAAAAGATAACCTTATTTCTGGAAAAGATTTCTTTCTATCAGTTACGTTTTTATATATCTTCTCATTCATTCTTTTTTTTTTTTTTTTATNAAAATTATTCCTCCACACACTTTCAGTCATGCAACCGAATGAATATATGGAGTTATTTATTCATTCGGTTGCATGACTGAAAGTGTGTGGAGGAATAATTTTATTATATATATATATATAGTGAGATCTATTGACGTAGTGTGGGTATCTCGGTCCTGATTGGTTGTTGAAACGTGGCATTTGTTTACATTAGCAACTGTCCGTCAATTATCACTTCTCTTAAGTGACACATTCTACATTCTTACACAAAGATTCTTTTAGAAAAATTTCAATTCTTTCACTATGTATTTCTTACTTAGCGAAAAAGGAGGCACGAAGCTACGTCGAGCATAAACTAATTATGCAACGAAAATGCTAGGTACACAAAACAAAAATATATCACGGCCATAATAAAATACATAAATAATGAATCTTAGTTAAGTTAAAGACCTATCTTATCAAACAATTTATGAGGAATAGTTTTCAGGGGGGGGGGGGGGCGTAAAAATTAAAGATCTTATGCAGCTTCTTGTGGCACATCAATAATTGCTTCCGTCTTCTTCCCTTCCATTGGCTAATGAGAGGAAGTTATGTCTTCCGCACATTCGAAATGGCGGAAATCCGCAGGCGATGAGTTGAGAAGATTCTTATGATGTTCGCACAATATGGGGACAGGCATGGAGGCCGCTGATAAACTCAGAAAATGCCACTTCATTACTTAAGTTTCACAAAGTCTTTATCGAAATCTAGCACGAGTTCAAACAAACGATGCCTGGGTGGTCGCAACGCCCACCATCTTGACATTAGGCTTAAATCAACAGGTATTGCCCACACCAAAAAAATAAAGAAATAGCACAGTTCCTATTCCGGTGGGTGCAAAGCTGAGGATTTTCAGTTAAAAACAGAGTAGAATGTGAAATATTGTTATACGAATTATTTGAAAAAGTTTAGTTTCAATACATCTTGAGTAATATTTTGGTAAGTTAGCAGAAATATACTTAAATCAGAACAAACTTGAGGTTACTCGAAACATAGTTTGATATTTGGTGACTCTAAAGAGGACACTATACAGCGAGAAGAATAATAAAATATAAGAAATATAAGAAAAAATCATAAAATATAAGAAAAAATCATAAAATATAAGAAAAAATGAGTCTAGGGAAATTTAGAGTAGACCATTGAAGTTTCAATTGCTGAAAAAAACTTTTCAAAACATCAAAGAATATTGAAGGATTACTTCGTAATCTAAGTTATGATACCATAATTAGTTTTCATTTTGATATCTTGAAAATTTCGTTTCGGTGTTTGCAATCTGTAGATTTGCCTGAACTTTCTTTTTTAAAACTTTAAATATTAAATTTCTTATGGAGGTGAAAGAGAATTTACGATGAAAAGTTTTTCCCGTGGCATAGCATTCACTAAAGTAATTTAAAAATTGAAGAAAACAAGAGTTTAGGTAAAACTTGATTAAACTATGAAGCTGAGGACAAAATAATGTCTTCAAAATTTGGAAAATGTATACAAATTGCGACATAATTACGTGGTAGAGAAGTTACCCTGCCATAATTTGTTTGTCTTTTGATATTTTAAAAGCATTTTCAGCACTTCATAGTTTAATCTAGGTTGGCCTAAACTCTTGTTTTCTCTGCATCCTAAATTTTGAAATACTAATGGTGAAGAAGGAAAAAATTTCCATTAAAAAATTCTCCCGCGGTATANTGAAAATATACAATGTCTCTTTTTCTTTGAGATTTATGACATGGAGACTTATTATTTACAAAAAGAGTCATAGATACAGTTTATTCTGAGACGTATTCATCACATCTCTCACAGCAAAAACAATTAGAAGGAAAAAAATTAAAATGTTACGTAATTTTAAGTTTGAGGTAATTATCAAAACTATGCAACTATTGTCTCTTTTACTTTGAGATTCTTGAAAACAATGTTTATTATTTATAGAAAGCATCATTAATAGCTTTAAAATAATTGAAAGTTTAACTATTTATCAAATAACAAAAATAATTAGGGGATAACTTAAATGGGGCCACAAATAAATATTGTGGTGTTTAACAAAACTTTGCTACCATTATCTCTCTTATTTGAGATTCCTTACATCAACGTTTATTTACAAAAATTACCATTGATATCTTTTTTAAGGAGAATGATTGCAAGCTTAGCTATTTATCAAACACCAAAAACAATTGAGGAATAACTTAAATGGTTAAGTTTATTTGTGGTGATTAATTTGAACATGCAGCCATGATTGTCTCCTTTATTTTCCTTGCATCAAGGTTTATTGTTTACCAAAAAAACCATTGATATCCTTTGTATGGAAAATAATTGAAAGTTTAGCTATTTAACAAATAACAAAAATAATTTGGGAATAACTTAAATGGGGTCACGAATAAATATTGTGGTGATTAACGAAACTATGCTACGATTATCTCTCTTATTTGAGATTCTTTACATCAAGGTTTGTTATTTACAAAAAGAACCATTGATATTCTTTTTAAGGAAAATGATTGCAAGCTTTCCTATCTATTAAACATTAACACAATTAGAGGATAACTTAAATGGGGAAGTTTATTTGTGGTGATTACTTAGAACATGCTGCCATGATTGTCTCTCTTACTTTCAGATTAATACAATGGAGTTTAATTATATACAAATGAAATAACTGATACAATTTATACGGAAAATATTTATATGATATCCATCATCAGCTGTGCATTGTACAACAAAAGCAACTGGAGAGAAAAACTTAAAAAATAGTGAAATACCTTATCAGGGATTAATAAAAATATGAACACATTCGTTATCTCTCTCTTACTTTGAGATTCCTAACATTAAGGAACGTAATTTTACTTATTTATTTCTTAAGTGTCACAGTCATAGTTTATAAGAAAAATATTTGCGCGCTTAGTTATCCAATAAACCTCATCGAACAAAAAAATAAATGAATGCAAGACGTAAATCACGAAAGTTTATATGAGGTGATTAATAAAAAAATATGCCGCGAACGAAATCATTGATTAAATAAACAAAAAAAAAAAAAATCGAGTTCTGATAAACTTCACCCTCTCTGTAAATCGAAGCTGACAAGTCAGGTTGTTCTCAACAAACCATGTTCCGAGAATCACACCGCTTTCAAGCATCCATCTTGCTAACAAGTTCCACCCACCCCGCATTTCTTCCCAGGACCACCCCTTTCGGAAGGGAAAAAAAAAACAATCACACAAATGACGTATTAAAAACAAGGAGTGGAAATGATATCCGATGTTCAAAGTCCTATCGATGCCACTAGCCTCTTTATTAAATCTTCCCTTCCCTTAATGGTGGTGCAATAAGTTCGAACCTCTCCCGCGAGCACTGAATTGGAACAGTAGTTATATTTGGAGAGTTCTGCACCCGTGGAAGGCAGTGGGGAAGGGTGAGGGGTGGCTTTTAATCAATAGGGCGACGGCAGCCATTGCTAAATGGGAGTTTAGACAATGCCCAGGGACCGAGTCTAATGACAAGGGCTTGAGCAAGGATCATTCCAGTCCTATAGGCAGCAGCTTGTGCGAACATTAGATCTTTAATTGACAAAAGATGTTTCGACGCTTAATTGAAATGCCCAAGCTCGTGATCGCTCATCTGCGGCGTAACATCGGAGCGTTGTTTTTCTTTTTAAAGAAGAAAGTTTTTCAAATGGTTCTCTGCCTATCGACGAGGTTTAAAAAAATTGGATTTTCCGAACTGTTTATGTTTTCTTAGTTATATTTTTCGAAGTCGTTAGTTGTTTTTTATGTCTATTTAACGAATGTGGGATGAAGAAGAAAAAAGTAACATTGCAATTTAAATAATTCGGTTAGGGTGGTTGTTGTACTCAAATGCCGATTGTTTCCGAGCATTTATCGTTTTTTATGTTTTTTTGGTTTTGATTTTACGAATGTGGGGAAAAACGGAAATAAAAATACTGAAAATTATTGATTATTTTATACACCTTGCTTTCTTCGCCATTATTTTTGTTTTTTGTAGGAATAAAATTCTTTACTTAGATAATTTTAAAACGATTTTAATGACATGATCTAATTTTTTCTTTTTCTTTCCTTTTTAGTTGATTTTGAAATATTACTGAAAATACGATCTGATTTCCTTGCAAGTACACAAAGCTTGAATCTGAGAGTCAATTACAGCAGCTTAATCTGTTTTAAATACAGCAGCTTAATCTGTTTTAAATAACACCTTGAAAGCACTTTAATTTTTTGCATTAATTAAACATAATTAAGTTATAATGAATAATGACTTTTAATCTAGTTCGTTATTCGTGTGGAATCAATCTAAAGTAGTAAATTTAAATTAGATGTTGTTGAATCTACCTAGAAGAGACCAGTAGATTGAGTTTAAGCGGAATCAGAATTTATGAATCAACCAAGCGCAAAATTACTGAAAGATTAAGAAAAGCGTTCCGTAAAACAAATTTGTAGCAGTCATACTAGGGCGTGATAGCCTGGTTGGTAGGGTGTTGGGTCCATGTCCAAGAGGTCGCGAGTTCGATTCCCGCCGGTTGAAGCATCCCCGTGTACAAAATGGTATCTAGTGTTCACTAAACTTGCCGGGGGCACAAAGTCCCCCAAGTTCCCAAAACAAATCTCTACCACTGGATGTACTGGATCGGAGGTAGATCATGCTCTGGTTCAGGTCAAAATTACAATCTGCAGATGGATGCATGATGTGTGAATGTGTCCTCCCTGTGAAACAGGCTGTGACGTATGTGTATGGCAGAAGTCGAATTCTTGGTTACATAACATGACATCAGTGGAAAATAAGAAGAAGCACCTCAGCCATAAAATGGGATTGTTAGTTTTGACAAGTGGAATAAGAGAACAAAAACAGCATTCATGTAATGCTTTGCTTACATTTAACCAACGTTAATTATGGAAATGGCGCTGTATGTCAACCTAGCGCAGTTTTGTTAAAATGAAAAGAGTACATGATTTAATTAAAAAGTTACACCAACGCTGCTTTGCTTAAACTAAGCAAAAATGACTGATTTATTCATTGATTTTAATTATTACGATTGTGAAAAAATTATTGGTGGATAAAAGTTGAGCCAAATAGGTGATATAAAAAAAGGTGTTATAAAACAAAATAGTATTGTATATTTTTATTTTTTAATATTCGAATAAAAGCGCATAAAGTTTTGAAATTAAAATCTTGCTTTGATTAAAAGCCCTTCAGTTCTTGGCAAAACAACTCAGAATGATAAAACATTCTAGGATTTTATTTTCTGGACTGAAGAATATGGACGACGCCTCAATAGAATATAAAAAAAGAATAAAAGAACAAACCCTTCCCTTCAGCTGAAAAATAAACACCTCGTCCATCAACCTAAAAAGGAAGAAGAGGCGAGGTTGTCTTAGAAATTCAACAAGTATAAGCCACGTGTTGCTGTTCTGAGATAACAAGGGAAGCTGCGGGGATGAGCAGAAGATCGTGTCTCTGAAGCCCTTCAGGGAGGAAATGAGTTGTCTCCCGTGTCGTCCGTACGTGCCTCTCCAGACGATTTCTAAGGATTCTTCCACCCCATCGAATCCTTTCTAGGCTATTTGTGGTCTGTCGACTCTTTGTCGGTATCTTGGACATCTAAATTGATCTTTTAGATGAGTAAATTCGATTTTTCAAGCGTTCGAAACTAATATTAGAAATGTAGCGGAGGGGGGGATTTTTTAAATTAAAAGCATGTTTGAGTTTTTATTTTAAAACTAAATTCGATTTCAGGTTTAGAATATACACCATAAAAGTGCAAATTTGTGTTGTTAGTGTACCACATTATTCTTCCGCTTCATCTAAAGTAATTTTTAGGAAGGGAATAAGTTAAATAAATTCTACTTTTATAGCTATCGTCAGAAACGTGGCATAAAATAAATAATTGAGTGAATAAAAAAATAACATTTAGTTGGTTTTAAATACTACAATTTAGGCATGTTATATTTTTTTTCAGAAGCAGCTTTTAATAAATCATAATTTCGTCAAATTTTGATTAAATGATATAGTTTCTGTATTAACAGTGAAACGGAATTTCTTACGCAAACAGACCTAAGGCTATTTTGTTGTATTGTAGATAGGTTACCACACATTAAGATTTGCTACTGATGTAAATCATTTCAAAACTGAAACGTTATCAAAATTTGAGAAGGGGAATATTATATTTTTAAAATTGTAAAAATGCACAGCAAAGCAGACACACTATCAAATTCTGTTTATGAAGCAAAGTAACATTTGTTAAAGTTGTGACAACACATTTTAAAACAGTCACGTAATCAAATCCTATATAAGGCAGGTAAAATACCGTGCTTTTATGGCAGTAACAATGCATTTTAAAGCAGTCACGTTATCAAATCCTATATAAGGCAAGCAAAATACCGTGCTTTTATGGCAGTAACAATGCTTATAAAACAGACAAGTTATCCAATTCTATATAAGGCAGGTAAAATACCATGCTTTTAAGACAGTAACAATGCCAAAACACTGTTTTTAAATTACATGGAAAATAAAGTCCTTTATATTTGTAATTTCGGCTTTTACGTGATTTTTTATAAAGTATAAACAGTAATTTACAGCATTATTATTTAAAAAATGTTTTCCAAGCAATTTGCTTTCTTTTACGCTACACTGTTTTGGAGTAGATTTTTGTTTTTATTTCAAAAAAAAAAAATTTTTTTTTCTTTCTTCAGTTATTTGGAACTTTAAAATATTTAAAAACAAAAAAAAAACGTAGAATTTTTAAAAATAATCAATTCTTGTGAATATCTAGACTTATAAATAAATAATGCTAAAAAATGAAATGGCATTCGATTCGAAAACCTCCTCCCCGTCTATAAAAATTTTCTTCAATCTACAGGCGATTGAGTCGCATCTGTAAAGGGGCGAGCGTTATTACGGATCGTTTGGTCTCGCTAATTACAGCTCATACCACGTTATCCGATTAGTACTCTTCCCCTTTTCTCCAATCCATTTCTTTCCAAACACCCTTTCGCCCACCCCCGAAACCACTCGAAAAGCTGAGGCTAAAAGTTTTTGGCTCGCTCGACGAAAATTTCTGCAATTTAGCGCGACTTTAATTTTTCGGAAACGAGGTGTCATTTCGCTGCAAATTTAATCAAGAAATGTAAAGAAAAGAGAAAATTAAGCATCGCCTCTCTTTGCTGCTCCTTCTCACAATTCCATTGTGAAATGGTGTAAGTCAATTTGTTTTTTAATTCAAAGCCAGTTTGTATACTTTGAGGTTAGCAATCATAATCATAAGGATTTTATAAGCATTTGATCTCAAGAAAATGTGTGGAACTTAATTATATGAATTTTCTTATTTATAAATTATTTAAGTAAAAATTATTTTCAATGAGATTAAATCCAAGTTATGAGAATAATGCCATCCAATCAAAAGACAAATATTTACTCATTTTTACCACGTGGTGTGAGAATGTAAAACAGTTGATTGGTAATGAACTATAATTCCATGAAAATGACATAAATCTAATAAGGACACGAGTCAATTCCATAACACACATAGAAATTAATATCATGATAATGATATTAACTAATTCCGTGATAAAGATATGAAGTAATTCTATGATATAGGTGTAAATGAATTCCATTATTCGGATCTAAATCAATACCATGATATAAATGAAATCAATTCCATGAAAAAATATATATTTTTCAATTTTATGATACGAATAGAATCCTTTTATATCGTTTTCATGAAACACCAATATTATGATAAGGATAAGAACGAATTCCACGACGCGAGTATAAAAACAATTCTATGATATGAATATAAACCAAATTCAGGAATACGATACTAACCTAAAGAAATTCTATGATGATGATATAAACTGATTTCATGTTCATCTAAATCAACTCTGTATCCAAGATGCGACTCTGATACCGGAATTTCATACCGCTATTCCATGGCACAGATACTCGTACAAACCAATTCCAATGGTTTGATCACGGTACTGTAATAAATCATTCCACGGCACGAACGAAATTCGATATCTAATTCCCTTTTACAAACCTAAATTAATTCTGTGATACAAATATAAACTGATTTCGTGATTTTATGGATCTAAACCAACTGTGTATCCATGATGCAGTTCTGATTCAGCAATTAACTATTCCATGGCACAAACACATGTACAAAGCAATTCTAATGGTTCGATTATGGTACTATAATAAATCATTCCATGGCACGTATACTCGTACAAACCAATTCTAATGGTTTGATCATGATACTTTAATAAATAATTCCATGGCACGAACAAAATTCGATACCTAATTCCATTTTACAAACTTAAATCAATTCTGTGATCGAAATATAAACTGATTTCTTGATTTCATGGATCCATGATGCTGCTCTGATACAGCAATTAAATATTCCATGGCACAAATACTTGCAAAAACCATTTCTAAGGGTTTGGTTACAGTATTGTAATAAATTATTCCATGGCACCAACAAAAATCGAAAACTAATTCCATTTCACACACCTAAATCAATTCTTTGATACGAATATAAACTGATTTCCTGATTTCATGGATCTAAACCTACTTGGTAACCATGATGCGGTTCTGATGCAGCAGTAAACTACTATTCCATGACAGGGATACTCATACAAAACCGATTCTAGATAAAGGTTAAGGTGATTAACCATTCGATATCGAACAAACATAAACCAATAACAAATTCCATTATGTAGACAATAACCGGAATATTAAGGAATTAAATGATAAAGACATAGAGCAATTCCTTGACAGTGCATTACACTTTTTATTTCAATGAAATGCAAATAAATAATAATAAAAGACATTAAGTAAAAATGACGTTTTGTCTATAATTATTTCTCGCTATCATATATAAAATAAACAAAAATCATTGCGAAGGTGACCAGTTAATTATATGAATGAATTGATTAATTGAATGAATGTTCAATTCAATTAAAGGAATATTAGATAACAAGAATTGCTTGAGAATGGTTTGCAATAACCACTCTTTTAGAACATTTTTTCAAAAATTGAGAAAAAAATGTAAATACATATTACGAGTCGAAAATTTATATCTTAATCAGGACAAAAGAAATTGATTTGAAAATATCGAATATTTGAAATATCGAATCACTACTGAAGAAAGCGGGATTAAGTTATTTGGAACCCATTTGATTGTTGGAGGAAGCCTAGAAGAGGAAGAAGGGGATGTTTAGAATCAACTCCAATTTTTATCGAATATATGAAGACATAAGCGTTGAAATGCTTGACCAAATTTTTTTAAGATTAAACTTATTATATTATATTTTTTACGCGTTGATACATTTTATTAGTTATAACTTTAAAAATATTCTTAATATAAGGAATTATAAAAAGAAGGCTATATTTCGCATCTTACAGAGTCTCTAATAGAACGCGATTTACACCATTAGTTTCCTCAAACCTCCTACCAATTGAAGCGTTTTCGAATCTGTTAATGTTAAAAACGAAGGGTTCAAAAGTAATTACGAAATGTTCGGCAAAGAAATAAAAAGGAAACACGGAAAAAAAAGCATATCAGGAGTTCTTTATTTGTAGTTGACTGAGTTTAAGCGTCTTATCAAATGGCAAAAATCTCAGCTTCCGTTTATGAAGTTGAAATATTTTTAAATATCTTCGAATGTTATTTATTTGTTTTATTTATCAAAAATACTTTTAAAATGGCAAAGAGTAAATTAATTCGTCTGCATATTAATTTGATGCCCATTTGGCGCAGAATTTTTGCAATGGAATATCGGTGAAAGTATTTCTTTTTTTTTTTTTCCAAATGGATCGGTTATTAATCTTTTTTGTCTATCTATTTCATCATTTTTCATTACTTAAATTAGTTTGTGTTTCGTAAATGTTGATTAAAATTTTCTTTTAAGGGAGCGAAATTCAATCATTATGATTAAGAATATCAAATGTTTTTTTTTTTAATATTATTTTTATGATTAATTTTCATTCTTTCATGATTTGAGATATTGGCGAGTATTTGTAGTTAGCAAAAGTGTTAAATATCTATATAAAAAGTTCCGGGATATTTTTAAACCATTAAATTATTAATGGTATAAATTGCAAGGTATACAAATTTTTACATCATTTTAAAGAATGTAATTTTTCATGGCAAAATAAAAAAATTGAGTAAAATCAGTCGAATAGAGTTGATGATCAAAAATAAAGTTGAAAAATAAGCAGACTGGTTTGTATGGTGGTCAGGGAGTTGGCCTAGTAACAGGAAGATCCCGATTCGGGCATAGCCGTAATTTATCTTTCTGTTCTGTCTGTCTTTCTTGTGTTGTTAAGTTGACATAGAACAAGTTATATGGGGACCACGATAAAGTGATTATTATAAACGTTAGATAAAATAGGCACCACGAAATTTTTTTTGATGAGTGGAGGGGGAATAAAATGACGAAATATTTCTTTATTATTTTCGATATAGTGACGATAATTATTTCGTCATTTTGACAAAATGTACGCTCGAAGCCTACACCAGGAAAAGGTTTCGTCATAAACTAAGTTACGTGAAATTCGAGTATCCATTTTTTGACAGTGCAAGTTGAATAATATATAAATAAATAGCACTATAAATATGTTTGTCTGCAATTCAAATATCACATTAAGGCGAAGATCTTTTTTGTCTTCCTTTTAAATATCGCTTAACTATGAAAAGAAAAAAGAAAAAGAGAAAAAGAAGCGTTTAAAAAGCCAAAATCGGACCCTAAGATGATGACGGATGCGTAACCTTTCCTTTTAAAGACGTTTTTTACATCAACAGAGCTGCTGTTTTAACTCCTGACGATGATATGATGACACGGCATGATGACTGTACACGGCTCTCTTCAAGTTCAAGAACAGATAGGAGTCTGTCATCATTGAATCGTCAAAAGAAAGGTCACTCTTTGTTTTGGGGAATGATCCTCAACTCTTTGCCTCCACCCCCACTGCACATCAAATGTGAGTCAGGAAGCCCTAAAACAGAGACCAAATTGTCCAGCTGATACGACACAGAAGGATGATCCTTGGCGACGAGAGGGTACATTCTATTAGAAATGATAGGATCAGAGCGTGGCTCGTATTCAAGAGATTTTTCAGCTGTCATTGCTAGTGAGGGATTTTTTCTTCGCCAGTGCGCCACAAAATGAGTTGATGAGCATCTTATTTATTTGTGACAGTAAACCAGCTGTGATTTTTTTTCTTAAGAAACTTTGGTGATGAATGATGATTATTTTTAGGCGCAATTAAGTACTTAGAGTGTAAAAAGTACCGCTATAAAGGAGTAACATCGTTTTTGGTAAGATATCATTGAACTTTACGATAGAACTCTTTAAAGAAATAATATTATTCAGATACAGGCACATATGTATGTTGAAAATTTTTCAGTGGAATATTTTCATTTGCTTCCTCAAATAGTCCTAATTTAGGAAAATCAAATAGATTGGTTTTCTGATAAATGCTACAAGAAATTACACACATACTCATTCCGAAAATTTTTAGCGCATTTTAAAATAAATATTTGATCATTCACAGAATTTTCAAAAAACTATATTTAAAAAAAAAATTTGCCGAGGAAGACTTTAAAAACTTTATTGTACTACTAATTCACTGTTATTAGGATGATATGGTTAAAAAAAAACGACATTATTATTTTTTATCATCCTCTACCTTATCATTAAACAACTAACACGCGTGCCACTACGATAATAGGGCTCTAAAAAATAATTTTTTGTCATTTTGTACTTTATTGCTTGTAATAGAAAACAGGGCTCTGAAAACCTCTCTCCCTAACATTCAATACAGTTACAAAGACATAGATCTTTGAAAACATGATAGTTTTTATAGCCATGTTAATTATATTCCATGACACTACTATGCCGACAGCGAGAATACTGTAATTTAACTTTTAGTTTAATACGATTACTAGGCTGGTAGGAACCTAAAAACGTACCTTTATTAATTCTTGATCCCCCTTTACTTCATCATTCAATAGCTAACTTGTAGCTATTAGGATAATAGGACTGAAGTTATTTTTATCATTCAGTAACTATCCCATAGTTCCTGGAATGATAACTACAAACTAATTCAGATATGAAACACAATCTTCAGGATTATAAATATACTTGAATGCTTTTCATAAGTATTTGATTCTTTATCACTCCAATTCAAACATGGCAGAGACAAAAGCAAATGTTTTTTCCCTATACCACCATTCATTGACCTCTCTGTTATTTTCTTGGAAATTTTCTTCTAAAGATAATTTAAAACTCTCCACCCCCCTTTCTTTTCCGGTTTCCAGTAAGGGGACAGTGCCAGCGGGGGTGCAATATGCGCACACATATATATCTAAGGGTGTGTTTACACAAAATAAGAACGTCCCTTCAGAAAGTCAACAAAAATTTGTGCATATAACAAAAAGGGGAGGTCTAATGATGACCTCTTCCTTCCTCAAACGATCCAAAGTTTAAAGCCTTTTTTTTTTTCTCCACTTTTTTTCAAAATCCACGAACCTAAAGCTTTTGATAAGATATTGACAAACAAACTAAAGTTTCCTTCTTTAGTCAAAAAGTGGTGATGATAGGCTCTTTGTCTAGAGTGTTCGCAAATGCAAACAATTTCGAGTAAGCTAAGATGTTTTCACAAATAAAATGCGTTCCTTTACACATTCCTCTACAGCAAATAAAACCAAACAGATCATTAATGCATTGGTTGGAATTTCACATCCAAAAATTCACTCTTAGGAAAATTATCTTTCTTTTCTGGTTATGAGTTTTTAATGGGCATTTCTCTCCACTAAGTTATTTATTTATTTATTGTTTATTTATTTATTTATTTTTTAATTAATTGATTTATTTTTTAATGAATCAAATTATTTTTATTTATTTTTTTATTTAATTTATTTATTTGTATTTATTTATTTATCTTTTATTTATTTTATTTATTTTTTATTTATTTATTTATCTTTTATTTATTTTATTAATTTATTATTTATTAGCTTATTATTTATTGTATATTTATTTATTTATTTTTAATTAAATAATTTATTTATTTCAATTTATTTTTTAATTAAACAAAGTATTTTTATTCATTTAATTTTAATTCATTATTTTATTTTTTATTTATTTTTATTAATTCATTATTTATTAGTTAATATATTTATTTATTTAAATTTCATATTTAAAAATCCACTCTTAGCTAAACATTTCTTTTATAATAATTCAGATTTTAGTTGACCAGTCAGTCTCTTTTAGTATCAAATTACTCATTTATTCACTTATTGAATTTTGACTTGTAGAAATTCACTCTTAGCAGAACTACTTTTTTTTATTTTTTTATTTTATTAGAAATGATGTTTTCAGTGGACGTGCTCCACGATCAAGCTACTTATTTATTCGTTTTATTGAAATTTCTCATTCAGAAGTTTATTTTAATAAAACTTTTAATTAATTCAAGAATTTTAGCCATCATTTCATAAATAATTATGAAATTCATTTATTCATTTATCCAATTCACTTATTCATTCATTAGGCTTTACATCTACATTTCTTAAAATCGAGAAATTAATTCAATTGACAAACTATAATTTTACATTTCGAAGTTCATTCTTAGCAAAGCAAGATTTTTATTAGAAAACGAATTTTTAGTCTACATTTGAAACCCTTAGTTGATAAACAGTATTGATACTTATAGACGATATCTTATTTGCTTTCAAGACAGTATTTGATATTATTCTAGCTCCTTTCCAAGATACACTATCATGACGTCACGAAATGAAAAGGTGTCATCTCACTATTATGCGTTTGCACGATGTGTAAATATAGCGCAAGGAAAATATTATATGCGAGTTCTCAATTATATACGAGTTCATTTTAGAAAGCGTACCGAATTCTCAGTTTTAATTGTTGCTATAGCAGACACATCTACATTTTTATAACTGAGGCCTAATTTGTTAGTTTTTTATATTTTATTCCATAATATCCCAGCTTTTAAAAATAAGATCCTACCTCACATTTTATTTGCCTTCTTAATCATATTATCTTTAAAAAATACATTTAAATAGACAATATATTATTACTTTTGTGCTGATTGAATCATTAATTTCTGATTTTTTAAAAATCCTTAATAAATCATTTCTATTTTTATATTATTGTTAATTTAAATATATTTCAAAGAAATATTAAAAATTATAAATTTTAGCAATGATTTAAAAATTATAAACATAAATATAATTATTGAAAAGTTTTTAAATTGTAGGTTTTTTTTCAATATATGTCACTTTTAAATATTTCTTAAAAAATGATAAATATAATATATACATTAATAATATAGTATTATATTGATAAATTATTAATTCGTATAATCTGTAAAACATATGTTGAAAAATTATAAATTTTTAATAAAGAATGTAAGTTTGCATTTAAAAATCATAATTTAAATTACTATGAAGATAAATATAAAGATGGGTGCCTGTTGAAATAAGTATTTAAAAAATTATTTGTTGTTTGTCAAATAAAAAATTATTTGTATAAATTTTTAATAAAGAATGTAAGTTTGCATTTAAAAATCACAATTTAAATTACTATGAAAATAAATATAAAGATGGGTGCCTGTTGAAATAAGTATTTAAAAAATTATTTGTTTAAACAGTTTTTAAATAAATTTAATTATAAGAAATAAAAAATATTTAGTAAAATATCATAAAACCGAATTAAAATATCATTGTTACGAATGTACATTCTGTAATTCCAATTGTGATTGCGTATATTTCAATTACATGCATGTCATCATACACTTTAGTGCTGAAATAATTTTAACAACATAAAGTGTATAGCATAATTTTACTTTGAATGTGCTACCTGTTGTTCTCTTAATTAGTTCAAACCTGAAATTTCTTTTTTATCAATCATCGTCTACATGAGTATTATAATTACTTTAAAGCTGAATATTCTGATAATTTCGCAATGAAAGAAAGCAAGAGAGAACATCGAATTAAAATATCATTGATACGAATGTATATTCTGTAATTCAAAATATCATTGATACGAATGCATATTCTGCAATTCAAAATACCATTAATACGAACGTATATATTCTGTAATTCAAAATATCATTGATTCGAATGTATGTTCTGTAATTCAAAATATCATTGATACGAATGTATATTCTGTAATTTAAAATATCGTTGATGCGAATGTATATTCTGTAATTCAAAATATCATTGATACGAATGTATATTCTGTAATTCAAAATATCATTGTATCCATTTCAATTACACGTATGTCATTACACACTTTAGTGCCGAAAGAATTTTAACTACACGAAGCACATAGTATAATTTTACTTTGAGTGTGTTACCAGTTGTACTCTGAATTAATTCAAACTTAAAATTTCTCTATTATCAATCATTGTCTACATGAGTATAATAATTATTTTAAAGCTAAATATTCTGATAATTTCGCAATAAAAGAAAGTAAAAGAGAACATCCTTTTCAAATAGTCATTTAGTGTGTTTGAAGAGTTCGTAATCGGGACAAACAGTCTCTAATCGTATCCTTTAATGTCACAAATGATAAGAAGTCGCATGCCATTTCGATTAACAACAAATCTATTTTTGAAAGAAAGGTCAACAGTCGTTTTTCTCGTAAATAACACCTCTTGAAAAAGAAACGTTCATTTTGTTGATGGGTTACGTGGCAATATTTTACACTCTGAGCTGACTTGAAATTTAAATTTTTAGGTTCTTATCGAAAGTTTGCAAATTGAACTGAACTCGCCCCCCCACCCCCAAAAAAAGAGGTCCCAATGATAACTCGTCGAAACGAATTCTGCTGACGTTAAATATATTTTGTGATAGACGGATCATTGACTAAAATCCCCTTACCATCGGGCTAACAGAGGGAGATTTTCTTTTCCAAGGGATGCAAATGCGGATCAGTTCCCTAGTCTTCTAGGTTGAGTTCAAAATTTACCACGCTATGGAGTTGGACCTAGATAGCCATAAACCAAAAAATGGGTCAGCTCTTCAACACCAGTTTTAACACGAAAATAAAATTCATAGGAACAACGATATTTTCTGTTTTACACAAATACCGGCTACCGCTAATGGGCATAGGTGAATCGAATACGATAATATCGTGATTATTATCGATAGTATAGCATTAAAAAATATAGTGTCACAAATATCACGCATAAGGATAATTATTGAATGTGATATTATTGTGAATGTTAATTAATTTTATTTGAATAACAATAAATAAATGAGTTAAATTCCAAAAATATCGCGATGTATTGTAAATATTGATATACTTTGATGATATTATATATATTATAATTCGATTTCATTTTTTCCAAAATTGTTGAACACTATTATCGATTTATTGAACAGTGCAAATTTACTTCCTCCTTAATAAAATGTTAAATTGAGCAATATTTTCGCTCAAGTTAACGAGTAATCAAAGTTATTAAGTGCGACAGATAATATGATTTAACCTAACAACATATTATCCCTTAATCTAATTAACGGTCAAAACACTCCACGATTTCTACAATTCTTTATTTCTATCGTTGAAAGTTCAGAAACCTATCTAGAAACAAAACTAAGGAACAGTTAAATAAATATTTAAAAAAAATCACCTTTAGAAAAAAATTTAGCTCATCATAAATATTGCCCCATTCCCTCAATTTCTCAAACTGTTTGAAAGTACACTATTCTAAAATGTATTTTAAACTTTTAAAAATTATACAGTACTATGTAATTGTTACTAAAAAATATATTCATGATTCCATT
Source organism: Parasteatoda tepidariorum (assembly GCF_043381705.1). Lineage (NCBI taxonomy): Eukaryota > Metazoa > Arthropoda > Arachnida > Araneae > Theridiidae > Parasteatoda > Parasteatoda tepidariorum. Next base: position 9,712,516 of record NC_092210.1, read on the forward strand.
ACACTTTAGAGCTTTAAATTTTAGTTAGTGTTGCGTAAAATATTGAAAAATTTCTGAAAATTATCTGTTAAGCCATTTATTTTAATAAGGCTTCAGTAAGCAATTTAACCAGCACGATGTTGCGGTTCAACTTCATCCATTATTAAGATTACAACAAACTTGCACCTCATAATCACTCAAAATTTCTAACTGTGAAGAAAAAAAAATTTGTTACGAAACAATGCGAAATGAAAAACTGGTAAAATTCCCGGACCGTATGTTATTGATATTGCTTGTAAAAAATATTTATATATTAAAAAACTAAAATATGAGGTATTCAAAATATTGGGTAATTATTATTTGGTAATTTTTCCGTTCATATGGTAATGGCTTATCGGAAATTCTGGTTTTCAAAATTATAGTTCCTACTAACACTAATTTAGTAAAAAAATGCAAAATGGAAAAATAAATTTAACCAAAGAAATGGTTTTTATGGCTCGTTTTAAAGTATCATGATGAAACTACTAAATTATACCACATTTACGAAACGGCATCACATATAAAGCATAATTTTATTGTTAATTTTATCAAGTTCATTACCAAAGAGCTTCGGTAAAAATTACTGAGCTTGCTTGCGTTATGTTGTACCTAGAAACACTGAAAATTTTATCATATTTTGGTAGTTTTTACCATACATTTTTTCTCAGTGAAAAAGGAGAAAAATTTTAAAACGTATCGAGAATGTATTTCCTATCCCCCCCCCCCCCAATTTTTTTTTATTTTTATCAAATAGCTGTAATTATTTTTTCCCCTTCCTGACATGGAATTGTGAAATATTTGGATAAACTATCTACCCGGATATGATATTTTACATCAACGTTTAAAAAGAATCAATCATTACCAGACAAAACTATTCATGGAATTAACACCGAGAAAATTTGTATTTTTTGTTGCGGTTGATTATTTTGCGTGTCAAAACCGGTCTTATGCAATTGCACGTTTACCAAACTATTTGATTAACTTGGTGTTTTATAGTTAAGCTACAGTTAGGACAACATAAAAAAAACTATATTTTTTATTTGATTATTTAAAATGGATCGTTTTATTTTCACATTCTTGTTATCCAAAAGCTTATATACTACAAAACTTAATATGTTTATTTATTTATTTTTTTTTTTTTTTTTGCAGCTTAGCCGAAGTTTTTCTCAAAACGATGATTTTTACACCACAGAAAAAGATAGTGTTATATTTAGCTGTATTTTTTCATATCTCAGTTATTTACATGATTTCATCTACATTGACAAACTTTTATTAATAACTTTTTTGTAACAATCTCAAGAAACTGAAAATGCTGAATTCAAGATATAATCCGAAGAATTACTTGATTAAAAACTTCATATATACGAAAATATACAAATTGGAAATAAGGGTAGACATGTTTCAAGCACTCAAAAACAGGCACCCACTTGCCAGATGTGAATGAGAAGAAAAATTTATTTGAAATATAAAATGTAAAGTTGCCCTCCAAAAATGGAAAAATAAAGGCGAGAAATAAAACTAGAAAAATCACAGTAGCCGAGAAAGAAAAAAAAATGAAAAACTGAACTAAGAACACCACCGTGGCCGAAAGGAGCAAATCAGGGAAAAATGCATTCCTACACGCTATCGAGAGTTAGTGAAGTTAGTCGTTAACAAGTAAAGGGTATCACCACTCATATAAATAGAGCAAGATTCTTGGGCATCAAAATGAGCTGATGTGACAGAGATGAAAATAATTTTGACATTGTCGAAATTTAATTTATGCCCAAGATTCCAAAAATGTGCAGCAATTTATGATTTTTCTTGGTAACGGACATGGTTGTTTCTCCTCTTTATTTTTCCATAGCAACTTTGCATTTTATATTTCAAATCACTTTTGTTTCTTTTCATTCTTATCTGGCAAGTCTTTAAATTGGGTGCCTGTTTTTGAGCGCTTGAAACGTGTCGCCTGTTTTTTTCAATTCATATACTTTTGAAGTGAAGGGAGTTTTCTTTATCAAGTAACAGTTTTTCTTATTCTAATTATCTTCATGTTGTTCGCCACTTTAACAAGCATTAAATACTCTATAATATAGCTAAGAAGCAACTTTTCCGGAAAAACCACTTAGCTCTTTTTCAGGTCATCTTTGTTTCGTATCTATATAATACAACCCTTTAATTGAATCAGCAATGTGACATAAGAGGGATTTAAAAAAAAAAGAGAAGAAGTTGATGACAAAACATCTAAGACGGAGAAGGAAGAAACTCAAGATATGACATCCTGGTCTATTGAGAACAAAGAAAAGACACAGAATGAATATTTTTGCGAGATTCTTCATCTCTTCATTTTTTTTGTTAATTTCTTCTTTATGCATTGACATCAAAACAGCATTGCTGGATAAAATATCGCCAAAATGAAACATTTCTACTTTGATCTTTTTTTTTTTAATAAAGAAATGCAAAAAAAAAGTTTTTTTTTTATTGTTTTTATTTTTTATTTTTATGAAAAGCCTAATGACATCAGATCTACAAAGGCAGGCTTGTTGAAAGAACGAAGATGATGCTTCCACTTTAGTGTTAGAAATTCTAAAGAAGAAAAAGAAATTTTAACTTGAAAAAGTCTATACTTTAAATTTATAAAATAAATAATTAAGTTGTAAAAGTGATGAGTATAAAAATTCAAAAAAAAAAAAAAAAAAAAAAAAAAAAAAAAAAAAAAAAANGAAAAATCATTTTTTTTTAATTTTATAACCGTCGTTGAACAGCCGACCCATTTTTGAGTTAACGACTACTGATGTTTAACTCTGTAGTCTTGTAATTTTGATCCCAAACCAAAAGACAAGGGAACTCTTGGATCCAGTAGTGGGGGAAATTTCTCTTCGTGGAGAAATTTTTGATGGAACTAACTCGCATTCGCGTTACATGGAGAGGAAAATCAAGAAACCTCCCACGGTTAGCCGGATGGTAAAGGGACTCTAACCCATGATCCATCTACCATTTTACTTACGTCAGCACTGCGGTTGAAGTATTAAAAAATATTTAATTTTAAAAAAATTTATAATTCAGGAAATATTTTTTATTTTATTTTACTCCCTTTTATTATACTTTCGCTTACAATAATTAAGAAGAGTATGAGTAACTCTTACGTAAGACGCTGAAATCCTCTTATTTTACAAAATTTAAAAATCAAAACCAAAAATATAGCAAAAATTCACACGTGAAAGAATTTCGAATATGGAATAAGGGTTGAATCTGGGGGATAGGAAAAATTGGAAAAATATTTCCTAAAAGTGTTTTAGAGGTCAAGGGTCTTGGACACATAAGTGGAATCCTAAGGAATAATATTCTACTTAAAAGTTTATAAAAAGGAATTAAAAACGTAAATTATGTTTTATTCAAATTTACATCCGTTATTTGAATTTAATCCTGAAAATAGATTACCACAGTAAAATGAAAAAGAGGGGATGGGAGGGTGCTGCAACATGGAAGGGCTTGTTTTTTAAGGGGGGTGTCCATGTTGCCAAAAACATGCTTACGTAATATTTGAACAACCCCGTAGACAAGTTTGCATTGATAAAAATGGAAAGCAAGGAGAAAAATAGTGAAGATTTCAAAAATCATACTTTGCCTTGTAGCTTTGGATTCGTATTTTACAAAATTTCACAAAAAATTGCTTTAAAAAAATTCTATCGAATTAATCTTTCCAACTTCATATAATGATAACATTACTAGAAAAGGAGATTAATACTAAGTAAACAAACAAAAATACTACAGGCTAACATTAAAAAAAGTGTATAGTATAGTAAAAGTGTATAAAAAAAGTGTATAGTAAAAGTATAATAATATCACAATCATCGTCAGTTCAAAGGCTGTTTTGTTTTGCATTCGAGGTTTGTTTTCTTAAATAGTCTTACGAATAGTTTTAGTATTACAAAACTTACTTGGAAAAATGAATTTAATAATTTATTACGTAAATAAATATTTTTTTAATGAAGAAATATAAATTTTAAATAAATTTTTTCAAGATTTAAAATTTCAGAAAAGTTACTTAAACTTAAAAGGAAAAAATATCTTAGACTAATTTAATGTGTTATTTAATTAAAAAGAAAAAAAACTGGAACTAATGAAAGGGTTGAAATTTTAAAAGGAACTTGAAGGTCAATGAAAATATTTATTTCGCATTCAAAAAAAAATATTATCGACGTTCAACTCTTTTTGAAACTTAAATAACTAAAAAATTTACACCAAATTTTATACATTACTAGAACTTAATGATTGAACGAAATCCATAACCAGATTCAACGTTTTACCAATTTATTTATCACAACAAACAGAAATCATAACAATATTAGATGTTTGTAAAATGTTATTGCTTAATACAAATTGACGTTCACTCAAAAATTAGTTATCATCAAACCAATGCTACTGAATTAGAAGAACGGATTTTCTGACTATAGCCATTTATTGATAAAGATGAGCGAATTTTTTTAAATATGCACCAGCTTAAACAAAACTAGACATTCTACAACAAAATGGAGCATTTTATTTTATATGAAATTTAATGTTAATAATCATTTTGTAGCTTTACCACAGCATAAAAAAAAGTTTATAATTTTATAAAATATATAACAGTTAGAATGTCCATTCTAAAATCATGTCAAAATAACCGGCAATGTTTCCATAAAATTGACCGTAAAATTTACGATAACGAATTTCTTTTCCCCTTTACTGTTCTTTAACCATTTACAACTGGAATGGTTTCAATACAATAAAAAAAATTTAACTGTCATTAGAGATATTTTAGCAGATTTTAAGGTGTTGCCATCTATGTGTGAATGAGAATATCGTATTCAAATAGTCCAGGGTCAGCAGGGAGTGCAGGACACTGGAAACTCTTCATGTGTTGAAAGAAATGGAGAAAGTATTATGGTGTCAAAGCTGGGACTCGGACACCCATGACATTAACAGATCAGTCCTCTCGGCTAGAATAATATGTACTCATCTGCAATGAACTAATTGGCTTCATTGGGTGGACCTAGCAAGTGTGATAAAATACTGGTTGCTTAACCATATTAGGTGAAAGCAGTTAATAAACTGCTTTTTTTTTTCACATTTGACTGTTTGAATACCATCGTATTTTTGGCTATTTGATTGTTTTGCTTGAATATGATAAAATAACAATTAAATAAATTATCAGTTAACCATTAACCATCATTTTTTTTTCTTAAATTTTTTAGCAGTCTTGGTCTTTCTCGAAACTGCAGATTTGTAACATATCCTATTTTATCATCGACCGCTACAATTCTATCAACTAAGTTCTATAAACCAAGTTCTATAGTCCTAAAACAGCGGCTGCAAAGATCTTAAAATTTGCACGGCATTTTCAATTAGATCCTCCGGGAGAGACGAATGAAAAATAGAACTTTCTGACTGGTTTAGCAACAGCCATTGTTTTAAATGAAACTATAGGCGGTTCTACTTTATTTTTCAGTTATCTTAAAGATAACATTGTTGTTTGCTAGCATATAGTTAATTTTTTTTAAAGTTATTTATTGCACGTTTTTGATTAGTTAATTATTTATTATTTGTTCTCTCAGATAAACTAAAATGTAAATGAGACGAATAAAGTAACTTTCATGAGTCGGCGTCAAGCAACATAATACAGTTGATCCTTATTTTGATAGGACGAACTACTAAAAATGAGTTTTGCCTAATCTAATAGCGTAAAGTCACACAACAAATAATAAATAAATGAAATTATCATTATTTTAGCTTTATTTATTGTATTGGTACACGTCTTTCAGTTTCGTGAATGATTTAGTTCTGATTTACTAATTATTTACTTCCCCCTCCCCCGGAACGACGAACGGTAATTCAGCTAGTAATTTTATAATTTATCAAATATTGCGTACTTTCCCCATTAAAATCCGTATTAATAATTTTTATGGTTTTAATAAACATACAATGCCAATATCACAAGTAAAAAATATCATAGTTCAGCAAAGCATAAGAAATATTTTTATTTTTATACAAAAGTAGTTCGTTTATAAAATATAATGCATCAACTGCACATTTTTCTGTGTTATTATAACTATTAATATTCTTAGAACTTCACCAAAAACAATATTGAAGTCCAGTGGAGAATAAAAAAATATTTTCCTTATTTCAGCGTGGTTCATTAAATCAATTATAGCATAATTTTCCTAATTAATATACTTAATAGCTTTGATATAATCAATATTAAAGCCCAATAGAACATTAAAAAAAAAATTTTTTAGTTTTAGATTAGTTCATAAAACATAATAACTCGAAATATTCCACATTTTTCCTTGATAAAAGACCTAAAACATCTTGATACCGTAACTAACACTAAATTGGGACTGTTTTAATATTAAAAAAATAATAATAATATTTCTAGTTTTAGATTAGTTCAGAAAAGAAAATGCATCAAATATTCCAAAGTTTTCCGTGATAAATGTCATAAAAGATCTTGATACTATAACTAACACTAAACACTATGACTGTTTTAATGTTTAAAAATAATAATATTTATTAATTTTAGATTAGTTCATAAGGCATAGTGTATCAAATACTCCATATTTCTCCGTGCTAAAATCAATAAAACATCCTGATATTACGCCGAACTCATACTACTGTCCATACATTTTAATCGAAAACAAAACACGTGATTCCCACTATACAGGACCCTCTTTCAAAAGCCAATATTTATTATAAGAGTAATGCTTAATTTAATTATGAGACCGCCAGTTCGGTTGGGGGTGTCGTTGAGCGGCGGTCTCATCCCCGGCCACCTGGGGAATCTGATCTGCCCGGGATGATCCGGCGAGCCCACCGTCTGGACCTCAAAGCCCTTGCCGCCTAATATAGATCGGGTTACAGGACCTGCCCCTTTTACCCCAACACTGGGTGATTTCACACTATGTTCACTCACTTGTTAATTGACATGTTGAGAATCAACCGTGCATCCATGGCTGTGTATTTTTTCTGTTTCATTAAGCATTGATATCATTCATATTTACTTTTTTTACTTCTTTTGATTATTATTATCTTATGCAATAGACATCAAAATATACCTCACTAATAAATTGTTTTCCTTTCTGCTTGATATTGATAAATATCATTAAAATGATAGATATTGTAGAAATAATGCTACAAAATTATTCGCATGCGAGTTTTTCTGTTACATTAAGCATTAATGACTTTAAAATATCTTTTTTGAAAGAAAATTCCTCTCATATTATTATTATTATTATCTAATGCAATACGCATCAAAAAATGCATCCCAAATACTTTTTTTATTATCAATAAGTATTATAAAATTATCGATACTATTGGAGTAATTCCACAAAATAATTGCATGCGAGTTTTTCTGTTTCATTAAGAATTCAAATAATTTTTATTATTTTTTTAGGAGGAAATTTCTTTCATATTATTATTATTTACAGTTACTTTTACCTTTTACATTTACTTGTTATATCTTTAACATTTACAGAGGGGGTTGGATTTCTTTCATATTATTATTATTGCTGTTGTTATTCCTATTATGATGATTATTATTCTTACGTTATGCAATAGGCATCAAAACATACCTCACCAATAAATATCTTTTTTTAATATTGATAAATATTATGAAAGTAATATATAATATTGAAATAATTCCACAAAATAATTGCATGTGCATTTTTCTCCTTGTTTCATTAGTCATTGATATCATTGACATTCACTTTTTTGGAGGGGGGATTTCTTTCATATTATTATTACTTACATTATCTTTTGAGGGTGAGAATTTCTTTTTTATTATTATAATTATTATTTACATTAACTTTTATCATTAACTTTAATCCTTAACTTTTATCATTTACATTTACTTATTATCCTTTACATTTTCCTTTTCTCGAGAGGGGGGTGGATTTCTTTCATATTATTATTTACACTTATTTATTATATCATTTACATTTACTTTTTCTTGTGGGAGATTTCTTTTATATTACTATTATTATGTTATGCAATAGGCATCAAAATGTACCCCATTAATATTTTTTTTAAGAATGATAAATAATGTTTAAATAATAGTTATTGAAATAATTCTTCAAAATAATAGCAAAGCTTGTCAAAGACACTCCATTTTGTAGTACAATTAAAACTAATATTTGCAATACATTCTGGAATGAAATTAAACTCTTACACTTGCCTCAATAAATGAAAACTAAATAATATCAACAAATTTTAGCTATTATTAAATTAAATACATACCTTACCAATAAATGATTTGCAAAAAGGGAGGAGGAAATATGGATATATTTCATTAAAATAAATACAATGCCCATTAACAAATGCGAATAAAACAATAATGGCTGTAATAATATCGCCTTAATAGTAATTATAGCTATTAGTAAAATTAATATGTATTTATCAATAATTTACTTTTATTGGAAAAATTGAAATATTTTACCACAACAACCACTTTATGTATTTAAAATTAAATTTTTTTCCAACAATTTTTAGTGATTGTTAATATAGCAGCACTGCGTAAATAATACCGAAACGTTTCTGAATATATGTGAAAGTTACGGAGTAAGTAATTTTTAAAAAATGTTTTTGAATATTTTGGAAACCTTTGAAACTGAATCGGCATCAATGCGATTCAGTTCTTATTTGAATGAAGTTCTCTGAGATTTTCGGAGATATATTTTTATTGAGTTGAAATTAGTTTCTGATCTTTTTTACAGTGAGTATGCAAAAAAATATAGCTAATGAAAAAGGGGGAAAAAAAACAGAAAAAAACGCAAGCACATTAAATGGCTTATTGCAGGACAAAAAATTTTATGTTGTGTTTGTGCTCTGCAATTTCTAAGTTTTCAGTGTTAAAATAATTGATAAACACGTCACCAAAATAAATAAAAGAATATAATGTGACGTAGTCCTTAAATATAAAACCTTAATGAAAGAACGTGTTAAGTAATATTTTGGTCATTTTTGCATTACTAGACAAATAAATAATTTTTCCAGACTTTTTCGATATCTGTTGTAAAATAATGAACAAACATTAATAAATTTTTAAAAAAAAGACTAGTAAAAGAATAATATTAAGTAACATTTTGACTGATTCTGTATTACTAGACATATGGCTAATTTTGAGACTCTATCTGCGATGAACAAACATAAATAAACTGAAATGTTTATTGAAGGAACATGTTAAATAGCATCTTGATAGGTTTTCCATTGCTAGACAAATTGCTATCTGTTATGCTATCTATTGTAAAATGATGAAATGTCATTATTATCTTGAAAATCTAATTAGAAACATTTTTGCACATTTGTGGTTATTTTTACATTGCTAGAAGAATGGCCTATTTTGAGATTTTTCTGCTATCTATTATAAAACTATCAAAAACATTAATAAGTATAAAGTTAATGAAGGAATATACTAAGTAATATTTTGTCGGATCTTGAATATCAGTTTTAGAATGTAAGGAAACATTAAGAAACTTTAGATAACACAAGACTGCAATTTGTTTTCAAAGCAAATGATCAGTTTCTCCAAAACGCTAACATGCTTTGTCAATGTGCATTTAATTTTTTAGCAAACGTTTTCCAAAGGNTATGCAATAGGCATCAAAATGTACCCCATTAATATTTTTTTTAAGAATGATAAATAATGTTTAAATAATAGTTATTGAAATAATTCTTCAAAATAATAGCAAAGCTTGTCAAAGACACTCCATTTTGTAGTACAATTAAAACTAATATTTGCAATACATTCTGGAATGAAATTAAACTCTTACACTTGCCTCAATGAATGAAAACTAAATAATATCAACAAATTTTAGCTATTATTAAATTAAATACATACCTTACCAATAAATGATTTGCAAAAAGGGAGGAGGAAATATGGATATATTTCATTAAAATAAATACAATGCCCATTAACAAATGCGAATAAAACAATAATGGCTGTAATAATATCGCCTTAATAGTAATTATAGCTATTAGTAAAATTAATATGTATTTATCAATAATTTACTTTTATTGGAAAAATTGAAATATTTTACCACAACAACCACTTTATGTATTTAAAATTAAATTTTTTTCCAACAATTTTTAGTGATTGTTAATATAGCAGCACTGCGTAAATAATACCGAAACGTTTCTGAATATATGTGAAAGTTACGAAGTAAGTAATTCTCAAAAATGTTTTTTGAATATTTTGGAAACCTTTGAAACTGAATCGGCATCAATGCGATTCAGTTCTTATTTGAATGAAGTTCTCTGAGATTTTCGGAGATATATTTTTATTGAGTTGAAATTAGTTTCTGATCTTTTTTACAGTGAGTATGCAAAAAAATATAGCTAATGAAAAAGGGGGAAAAAAAACAGAAAAAAACGCAAGCACATTAAATGGCTTATTGCAAGACAAAAAATTTTATGTTGTGTTTATGTTCTGCAATTTCTAAGTTTTCAGTGTTAAAATAATTGATAAACACGTCACCAAAATAAATAGAAGAATATAATGTGACGTAGTCCTTAAATATAAAAGCTTAATGAAAGAAAGTGTTAAGTAATATTTCGGTCATTTTTGCATTACTAGACAAATAACCAATTTTTTTTCAGTATCTGTTGTAAAATAATGAACAAGCATTAATGAATTTAAAAAAAAACTAGTAAGGGAATAATATTAAGTAACATTTTGGCTGATTCTGTATTACTGACATATGGCTAATTTTGAAACTCTATCTGTGATGAACAAACATAAATAAACTGAAATGTTTAGTGAAGGTACATGTTAAATTGCATTTTGATAGGTTTCTATTGCTAGACAAGTTGCTACCTGTTATGCTGAACATAAACTACGCTGAATATAAATGCTGAATATATATTTAATAAACTGTGAAAGAACATGTTAAATAATATTTTGATTGATTTTCCATTACTAGACAAATTGCTATCTGTTATGCTATCTATTGTAAAATGATGAACTGACATTTTTATCTTGAAAACCTTAATTAGAAACATTTTTGCGTATTTGTGATTATTTTTACATTGCTAGAAGAATAGCCTATTTAGAGATTTTTCTGCTATCTATTATAAAACTATCAAAAATATTAATAAATATATAAAGTTAATGTAGGAATATGCTAAGTAGTATTTTGACGGATATTGAATATCAGTTTTAGAATGTAAGGAAACATTAAGAAGTTTTAGAAAACACAAGACTGCAATATATTTTCAAAGCAAATGATTAGTTTCTTCAAAACGCTAGCATGCTTTGTCAATGTGCATTTAATTTTTTAATAAAGGTTTTCCAAAGGTTCAGAAAACTAATTAAAAACTAAATTACACATTCTTTCCCTTTTTTGATCGATATTTTTATAGAACAATAATTCAAATTTTAAAATTGAAGCTTGATTTAATGATACACAAAATTACCCAATTATTCTTTTATTTTAATGATTGTCATTGTAAACAATTCGTTGTACTTTGTATTTTAGAATGCAATTGTACGCTACTTGTTCTGGTAAAATAATCACTTAATCGTTATTATTGATGAACAATCAGTAAAAGGATAATATGATGAAAAATGCACTTATTAGCTGATTGATAACTGAGCTTATATCCTGAATGCTTATCATTCTTGCAGTCTTTCTAAAATAATTAATTAATTCTCCAAATCAAAGAGAAAAAAAAATTGTTTGAATTTTGGAGCATAAATTAATTAATGCTTATTACCAATATTATTTCAAGTTAAATAATACTTCGATAAATAATTTAGCCATATCTTGTTTTTTGCAAAATGTACTACACTTCAACTATTACTTTGAATAGAAATTAAAGAAAGAAAAAACTACATAACAATTGATGAGTAATTGTATTTTTTTTTTTCCTGTTCAAATGAAATGTGTGCAACTCGTTTATTTATTTAAATTACAAAGATAAAAAAAGGGGGAAAGAGAGGGAGGTGAAAAGAAAAAGAGAAAAAAAGAGAAGAAAAAGAAAATGAATTAGAAAGTTTTGTTTTCTTCAAAAATAGTTTTAGAAGATATGAACGAAATTGCAGCAATAAAAGCTTATAAGATGCTGATATGTATTAAAATTATATTTAATCTAAAAGAAGTGTAATTAAAAATAAATTTTGGTAAAATCTGCGAAATTTAAATTGCAGAGAAAAAATAAATTAAAACAAATTAAAGATTCTTCATTGATTAAAAGAAGAAAATGGCTGCTTTAATTTCCCTTATAAATTACGTCAAAATTTTTAGAAAATACTTCTTTATTAATTGAAAATCACATACTCTTCCATTAAAAATCTATGCTTTACAGGGAAGGGAAAGAAATAGATGATTTCGTTAAAAAAAATTAACTTTTTCTCACATTTTCTATAATCTTTTAGAACTATTTAAAGGATTAATCGCTTTTTGAAACAAAAAAGTTATCGAATCATTGTTAAATTAAGTTAGTTGAAATAGCATGCGTTATAATTTTCAATTCTTGTTTTTATTAAATAAAAAATAAAAATAGTAAAACTTAATGTAATGGACTGCAATTACGATTTTATATTCAAATCTAGATTTTTGTTTATAATTTGGTCTTGAATATTTTTATGGGGCTAAACTTTTATACACTTGTATATATAATTATATATATATTGATTATATTTATAAAATATTGATAAGATATTGACATATATATATGGATTAAATATTGATATTTGTATATGTTGATTATATTGTAATATATATACATAAAAAAATATCCAAAAAAATAAATTTTGTTTTATCAGTTTTTTGAAATTTTATTTTAGCTTTCATAGCATTAGCAAGAGACGAAGAAAAGTTTTCTAGTCGCCTTTCTTGGAATCAATCGTAAAGCACTTACGTTGTTTTTTCAATTGCACGGCAGTATACACTTTTATACATTTTATACACGTACTTGTTTTGATACTCAAGCAAATTCAAAACAAAAATTGATTTCACTTTTAAAAAAAAACTGTCAATTTGGTTGCATGATCTCTCTAAAAATAAAAGTGCGTATTAATGATATTCCTTTTACCCTTGACTATTATACTATCATTTTATTATTTAGTATCCCAAATAATAAATTTAAAAAAAATTTTCTATTTCTTAACTTTTATGCATTTCTGCTATATTCTTTGGTTCTTTGGTATTATAATTTTCCCAAAGAAAAGAAAAACCTTTCTAAATACTTTTTAATTCAATTGAAAAAATCTAATCAAATAGTCCTTTAAATAATTTTTTTTTTTTTTTTTTTAAATTCATTGTTTTTAACCCAACGTGATGCTAATTTTTTTTAAATAGACAAGAAACGAAGAAAAAATTGATCTTTAAATGTATATTGGCGTATCTATATCTTTGTACATTAAATAAACTAACATAAAACATATATTAAAAAAAAAAGAATCGAACAAAACTCACTGGACAGTGGGGTAGCTTCAAATTTTTTCATATAATTAACATCCGATACACTCAGCACAGCAAACTTCCCACTCCAAAAAACGTCACAATATTTATGTCTTCAAAAACTTTTATCATTCACAGATAAAAACGTAAACAATAAGATGATTATACACGCATATACACAAAACACGTTTTTCCCCTCTCTCAACGCCAAGAAACACACAATACTATAAAACAGTCCCCTGCGGTAAAGAATCCTGCAATATAACCCACTGGCAGTAAAAGATATTTTTTTCCCTTTCTCTTTCCTTCCATTTTCGCCAAAGGGAAAATGGGAGGAGTTAAGATGACGTCAGAATTCAAGAAGACATGTGATTGGTGAGAATCACCTTCAAAGTTTGAGCATCCAATGATTCTTCCTGGTAGGTAGGTTTGGGATGAGATGCATTTTCAGATACTAAGAGTTAGGATTATAGAGTTCTTGTCATTTTATGCTATCCCACCTCCGCATTCGCCCTTTTTTCGATTGGTTTGGATGGGAGAAGAGTTATTTTAGTTTGAATCGCTGTTTATTTCGAAAAGATTTTTCCTATTCTTTTTACTTTCTTTATTTCTTTTCACATGTGTTTTTGCCTTTATAGAGGTAAATGTTGTATTATTGAATTTATTTCTAAAAGCAGGTTTTGTCAAGTATTAAGACATGTCCTGCCGGTTTAAAGGAATCTGGAAGAGTTGGGGGGGGGTGAGAATTAACAATGTTTAATTTTCTTTAAAAGAGAAACTGACTTTCTTCTATATGTCTGATTTTCTCTTTCCTTTTTTCGTGAAATAGAGAATTTTGCACAAATGTTTATGTGCTTTCACTTCTTTTCAAAATATAGTTTATATACGGAATTTTTTTAATGAACTACAACTTCAGAATCGCAGTTGGGGGGGGGGAGAGAATTTAGATTTGTTTACGTTATGGAAGATGGGAAAAGTACTCGAATATGGCCAAGGAACAATTTGCATCAACTTTCGGAACAATTACAAAATCGTAATGTGATTAACTAAATAAAAATAAATAAATAACTAGGGTCAACGTGGAACTTGTTTCTTTTTTTTTTAATCTATTTAAAAAGTTAAAAAGTACGTGTACAAAATGTTTTAATGCATTTTTTACATGCATGTTCACAATCATAAGTGAGGGAAAATTTGAGATTTGTTTACGTTATGGAAGAAAGGAAGAGTACTCGAATATGGCCAAGGAATAATTTGCATCAACTTTCGGAACATTTACAAAATCGTACTGTGATTAGTTAAATAAAAATAAAAAATAGGCTCAACATGGAACACATTTTTTTAAATCTATTTAAACTTTTAAAAAAGTAATTGTACGGAATGTTTAAATGCATTTTTTACATGCTTGTTCACAATCACGAATGTGGGAAAAATTTCAGATTTGTTTAAATTATAAAAGATGGGAAGAGTACTCGAATATGGCCTATTTGTAATTTAAACCAATTTTCTGAATACTTATTACTGCGATTTAAAGAAAAAATAATTCATCATTCAACCTATTTTTTCGTAATCTATTAAAATGTTTAATACAGTATGTGCAAGGAATGTATAAAGGTATTTTTTAAATTGACTATGTTTTCAAAATCACAGTTGAGTGAAAAATTACATATTTATTTGTGTAATGTTGGAAAGATGTAAAGAGCATTCGTATATGGGAATAATTTTAACCAAGTTTCTCAATATTTATAAAATTTCACCATTATTTAACGTAAAATTGGTTCAAGATTGAATCTTAATATTGTAACCTTGAACCATACTATAATGCTAAATTTTGTTAAGAACACAAAAAGTTAAGAAATTTAAAAATAATTTTTAAGTGAGGAATTCACAAAATTTCGCAACCATGAATTATAAAAAAAATTTTTTTAGTTCCTTCAGTATTATTTTTTCATTCTTGTAGCGTTTTTTAATGAGTTTTTTCAAAAAAAGTAATGAATGAATTAGTTTTTAATTATTAGATATATAAAAATAATTAATGAATTCACTTTAAAATTTCGACGGGTCTCCTTAATCTTGTAAATATTTTCTCTCTCTCCCCACTAAAAATTGCTTGCTAGTTAGTAAAAGTTAAACAAAATATATGAGCTTCAACTTTTTTATTGTATGATAATTATCTTGTTTTATGTTATAAATCATTCCAAACTTAGTGTCTACAAATAAGATTGACAAGAAATTGAGGAAAATTGAGGATAGTAATATTACGGTTGGATTGTTCTGAGGATGTAGAAGAGAAATAAAGTTTGGTTAATTGGTTGGCTCGAATTAGAATAATTTATTTTGGCGGGATTCAACGTTGAGCCAATTTCAAATCAGGTGAACCGGGTTCGAATCCCAGCGAGGGCTGGTCGATAGCGTTTCCGCATCAGGCTTACACGGACCACGCTGCTAACGTAAAATATATTCAGTGGTAAATGAATCATAGGTTACAGTCCCTTTGCTGTCATTCTAACCGTGGGAGATTTTAGTGGTCTCCCTCTCCAAGTAACGCAAATGCGGGTGAGTTCCATCAACAACAAAAAAAGTCCTAAACGAAAGCAAGTTTCTCCCAACGCCTAATCAAGGAGTTCCCTTGTCTTTTGGATTGGGTTCAAAATTACAAAGCTACGTCGTTGAACATTAGTAGTCGTAAACCCAAAAATTGGGTCGGCTGTTCGACGGTGATAAAATAAAATATCAGTACCTTGAACCATAACATGGTGCAAACTTGATGCAACCTTAATAAAGTGTTAATATGAAACATGTTTCACCTTAAGTTGAACCATAATATCGTATAAAAAAGCCTAAGAAACTTGATAATGTCGCTATTCTTAGCACCGTATTACGGCTGCGGCAAATTTGAACGAAAATATAACAAATACTCCAAAATATGTCACACTTTTTAGAAATATGGTTCAACCATAAAATCGATACCTTAAACCATATTATGATTCAAATTTATAATAATGATACAATATTTCCCCGGGTTCTAATATTTATAACAGGACACACTTTTAGAAATATCGGTTCAAATTTGAACCTTAAAATCGATACCTTGATCCATAACATGATTCAAATTTGAACCTTAAAATCGATAATTTGAACCATAATATGATTCAAACTTATATTAATGATATATTTCCCCATTTTCTAATATTTATAATCTACCTCACTTTTTAGAAATATCGGTTCAAATTTGAACCTTAAAATCGGCACCTTGAACCATAATATGATTCAAACTCATATTAATGATATATTTCCCCATTTTCTAATATTTATAATATATTTTTAAATTTGAGGTATAATACCGGCACCTTGAACCGCAATATAATCCAAAGTTGATTAAAGTATATTAGGGTTTCACACATTTCGAAATTACTGACAATGTTGTGTAACAAAAACTTTGAACTAAAGTATGTGCTCTCAGACCCCCACCCTCTTTATTTCAGACATATTGTTGATATAGAAATAGTTCTCATCCCAATCCATCAAATTCTGACCGCTTTCCCCCACCGTCGGGGCACGTACGATCCACTGACCCGTTGACAACCCATCCCTACCATCATCAGGCAATAAGTCCTGCACTGAACGCGTCACATGATCCGAAAAGGAAATACGCCTTCCATGAATGAAATGTCAAAAGCTGTTTACTCCTTGTAAAACACCTTAACAACCGTAAAAAAAGACAATTAACTAGATTAATGTGGTAGATTATCAATTACCAACTGAACATAGCTTGATTTATTTATTAAAACTTCCCCCAAATACCGAAAGTTATATCTCTTTGCATAACTAGTTGTGCCATAATTGATAATTCATAATTATCATGGCACTGCGACCGGATGACTGATTCAAATATGATCTGAAATGCTGCTGGTCCTCGACAAATTTTGCATAAATTGAGGTGTGATTGTGATAGTGATGTTTGATAATTGTGATGTTTATTTTCATCACAATATTTGGCACTACAGCACAGGGTACGCCAAGGCCTTCTGTTGAAGATTTATCCAGCACAAACTATTTTTTTCCCTGACTTCTGCCAGTCTTTTACTCCAATCACTCTCAAATCTGTTTTTTTTCCTCTTATTATTATTATTACAATATCTGAGAAAAATATTTTGCGGAGTACACTTAGTGGTGTAAACGAAAACAATAACTGGAGAAGGAGATTTAACTTAGAACTGTACAAGATTTGTAAACAACCCGATATTACTAAATACATAAAAATAAATAGAATGAATTGGATGGCCCACGAGATTCGAATGATAAATTAGTAGCTTTGAGCTCATATTTATTTCAATTTTTGTTAACTCATAACTTTAATAGATAATAAAAAGTATTATACTACTTAAAGGAAGTATTTGTATCACTTAGAGGGTCCCCAGAAATGTGTGAGCCTAGCCCTGAGCCTCTCAGGAATTATGATAAATCAGGCACAGAGTTCATTAAATTGATGGGAGGCTCTTACAAAGTCCCTTTGATACTACGAGAAAAAATAGTAAAAATTAATTCTAATTGCGAATTATGATTAATATTTTTAATGTAATTATTTTCATTTAATCTGTTTATATGCTGGTTATATTTTATTTTTTGAATTATTATGTATATCAAATGAAAAAATTAGGCATGAAGTCACGTTTACTTTATACGTATCTGCTTTATATTGATTTTCACTTTTTAAATTCAACAAATAAATATGTTCAAAATTTATTCAAAAAATTTTTTATTCATAATAAATATTTCATTCTCTTTTTTTAATTTTTAACTACTGAAACTATATTTTAATTTTAAAACCTAAAATTAAATAGGTTTTTCAGAATATTTATTTCATTCCTAACCGATATTCGAAGAGTTTGCCGATCACTAAATTATTTGTTGTCCGATTCATGGAGGAATGAAAAATTATATCTTCAACTTAGCTGCGAATTAATTTCTTTCATTTTTATATTTATTTATTAAACTGTTCATTATTTTATTTATTGACCTTTGTGTGCAATGGAGGTTAAGGCTCCACATTGTGGCAATTTCTGATTGTGACAATGTGGTCAGCATTGCACACAGGCAGCTTTTACGTTCCAAATAAACTGGTACCATGCAATCTGCGTGGGCTTCAAGCCGCCACTGAGAATCGAACCCAAATCTTTCACAACAGTGCAATGCCTTATNCATTCCATCAAAGCTCACGCGATTTGGAATAATATTTATATTTCCATTATCGCATGAGCTTTGAGCTTCTAACGCTTCTCTATGGCGAAAGACCTAGATGGCGCGAATAAATTTACAGTTGTTTTAACGTATTTGGTTAAAATGATCAATCGACGATTTTTTTCACAGTTAACAGTTTGATTACCATATTATTTATGGTGATTTGACTGTTTTGTTTGAATATGGTGAAATAACAATGAAATAAATTGTTATTTAACCATCTTTTCCGAGAAATTTCTAACAGTGTACTAAAACTATATTTTAATTTTAAAACCTAAAATTAAATAGGTTTTTCAGAATATTTATTTCATTCCTAACCGATATTCGAAGAGTTTGTCGATCACTAAATTATTTGTTGTCCGATTCATGGAGGAATGAAAAATTATATCATAACTTAGCTGCGAATTAATTTCCTTCATTTTTATATTTATTTATTAAACTGTTCATTATTTTATTTATTGACCTTTGTGTGCAATGGAGGTTAAGGCTCCACATTGTGGCAATTTCTGATTGTGACAATGTGGTCAGCATTGCACACAGGCAGCTTTTACGTTCCAAATAAACTGGTACCATGCAATCTGCGTGGGCTTCAAGCCGCCAATGAGAATCGAACCCAAATCTTTCACAACAGTGCAATGCCTTATTCTTTAAGTAGAATAATTAAGTTTAAATTCGTTTAAACAGTAATATATTAGTGGAAAAAATTGGCACTGGAATCCAAGAATTTGAAAAATTTTGGTAATCAGCAAACTTTTTTTGTAGCCCGTAAAAGTAGTTACCGACTGAGCGGTAGTGCTTCGCGCTTTCGGGTCACAGGTCCCTGGTTTGATCCTCGGAAGGGGCAAGGTTGACTCAGCCTTTCATCCCTTCAGTGGGTCGATAAATTAGTACCAAGCATGCTTGAGAACTAAACACTGGGGGTTTCGCGTTCGGCTGACCACCTAACCGGAACATCTGCTCCTGCACTCCGGAGCCCAAAAGTCAAGAAAACTGAGATGGGCACAGTTGGCTTTGGCCCTGTATGGGCTGTCGCGCCGCTGAGTTTAGTTTTAAAAATAGTTACCCATCCCAGTTTCTAGTCTTTTTATTTTCAAATGTGAAATTTTGTTGAATACATACTTGCATTTGTTTTTGTAACAAAATGAATAAAATACTCATAATAAAAATTTTTTAAAGAAATAATAAAATAATAAAAATCTACGCGCATTCGTAGCATTGTGCTTTTACAATTAAATATGAATATTGTTTGAGAATTTGCGTTTCTGCGTAATAAGGCTCAATGTAGCTGAGTTTCTTCATGCAAATTTATAAATTGGGATGCAACTTCGTCAAAACTTCAGAGTCCGCATGACCCGAAAAATTACTAAATTAAATTCTGAAATCACGAGCCTCACAAAAAAATTACATGATTGCTGCGGATAAAAACAAATGTTTCTGAAGTGTTTTAAATTGGAACGCAACTTCGTCAAAACTTCAGAGTCCGCATGACCCGATAAGTTACTAAATTAAATTCTGAAATCACGAGCCTCCCAAAAAAATTACATGATTGCTGTGGATAAAACCAAATGTTTCTGAAGTGTTTTAAATTGGGACGCAACTTCGTCAAAACTTCAGAGTCCGCATGACCCGAAAAATTACCAATGTAAATTCTGAAATCACGAGCCTCACAAAAAAATTACATGATTGCTGTGGATAAAAACAAATGATTCTTCTTGTTACGTTACTATTTTGATGAAATAAATATGATTGGTACTTGTTTTTACGAAAATACGAAATTAATAAGAATTTACTACGAATCGCGCATTTAAAAGAACACCAAATACGGGCTCGATTTTGCTCCGCTTTCTTCGTACAGTCATGTGATTTTGCATTAATTATTATCCTAGATTTAGACATTTTTTTAATTTCTTTTTTTGGAAATCCCGATATTTTAATAAAATATTATTAGTGCAAGTGAATTTCGAATCACACATTTAAATAATGAATTTTTAACTCACGTGGTAGATTTACGCCGATTCCGCCGTGAATTCACATTGTTTCTCGAATCCCTTAATCGGCGTAATAAAAATGGATTTCTAAATAATTTCTTTTTTAAAAAAACGATATTTTCAAAATCAAACTATTACGGCTAATGAATCACAACCGCTCATGTGAGTATTCACAAATTGATTTCCTATTACGATTTTGCACAGATTTCTTCGTAAATCTTCATAGTTTTTCAGCAATTACTATTACAGATTTCTATATGATTTTTTTTTTTTTTTTTGAAATCCCAATTTATTTAATCGGATATTATTGCACTGGTGAATTTCGAATCGTGTCTTTGAATAATAACTTTTCGAAGCTTGCATTGTTTTTGGCAGATTTCGCTTTTAACTCACATCTTTATCTTTTATTTATTTCTAAAAAATTTTCGGCAATCATACCTATAAAATTCTAAATAATTTAAAAATTCAGATATTTCTAAAACAGAACTATTACGTTAATTACTATTATTGAATATCGAATTGTACAAATGAATATATAATTACCTTTCGGTGTTCGGAAACATTAGTTCGATTTTGCACCGATTTTGACGTAAATCCATGTTGTACTCCATCTATGAATTTCCACCAGACTTTTAAAATTCATTTTTTGTGCAATATATTGTAATAAAACGTGAAAACAGAAATTTGAGGAGCACGCGAAGTGCGAAGATGAAGTCAAAATAGGACTTTTTCTCTAATGATTGCTGAAAATGCGGTCGAAAACAGGAAAAAAATATAGTTCGAGCTTAATTCTCTGACTGATTCTTTTTACATAAATCTTAAGCACGCAAAGATAAGACAAAGTAGGACTTTTTCTCCAATGATTGTTAAAAATGCTGAGGAAAACGGGTAAAAATATAGCTCGGGCTTAACCTACTCTTTTTACATAAATATTAAGCACGCGAAGATAAGACAAAGTAGGACTTTTTCTCCAATGATTGTTGAAAAATGCTGTCGAAAAAGGGGAAAAAAATTAGTTTGAGCTTAATTCCCTGACCAATTCCTTTTACATAAATATTAAAATATTAAAAAAGAAGTCAGATCGCAATTAAAAAGCTAAAGATATAATCGCCACTCAAAATTTGTTGTTCACTACGGGCGATTGTATTTCATGAGCCCTGAATTAACATATTGCGATTTTTTTTAAATAAATATTTTTTTAAGCTAATGAATTGCGTACTTATTAGTGATTTGATCAAATTGGAAATTTTTTTCGGCAAAATAGGAATTTCCCCCTCCCAAAAACATACGTTTGCAGCACCCCTGACTGCAATGTTTTGAAAAATATTGCGATCTCCAATTATCTTGTGGACAAAATTTTTTATTGTCTACTACGTCGTTTGAGTCATTGCAAAAGAGATGTCTCTCTCTTCTGTAGAAGGAGGATTGCAGAAAAGATTCTCTTATTGCAGAACACAAAAAATTAAGCTGTCAATAAAAATTATTGCCAAATTGGCGATTTCTTTTTCGAAATTAAAGCTTCGAGTTTAAGGTACTCAAAACTGAGTCTTTTTTGCTGACAACAATTACAATTTCTGTCCACACAAAAAAAAAATTGTAACATTTTTATTCAAACCAATTTTTAAAGGTTCAGGTAAAGCTCACAATGTCATTCCAAATCTCGGCATCTCATCTCTGATCCATTGTAATGCTTTGCTTCCAGACTTGCACCTTTGTAAAATGTATCTTCTCTGAATCTTTTGTATCCCTCCCCTCTTTGGAAAAAGGGGACATCAGATGTTAGAGGTAGTTAGACATTCTGTACCATCCCATATAAGAATCCCACTCGATAGATTCCGTGTTGGGACAGGTAACCTGTCCCCCCCCAGGTANCCCCCCCCCAAACTTGAAACCCTCAATTTCTTGTATCCCCCCCCCCCACGAAGTGGCTGAGAAAGACGACTCAATTTTAAAAGGATCAGTTTTCGTCGTTTGATATCTCCTCGGTTATTGTGGATGTAATCTAAAGAAGGAAGTCGAATTCGCTGACTTAGGCACTTTTTTTATTAGTTTGTGGTTACTTTATGTTTTTTTTTCTTTCACTTCACGGTGAATATATAGGTAGTAATTTGGTCTCGTATCTCAAAGAAGGAAAAATTTGTATTTTCTAGACTTGACTATCTGCATATTAAAAAATACATAAACTACGAAATTTTTTTTTTTTTTTGCTTCAATTTAAATCATATTAATAACTGTTTGACAAAAAGAAGAAGAAGAAAAAAGGAGATACACTTGCAAAAACATTTTACAGTATTTTCTTTTATTCATTGGATAAAAAATTAGAGTTTAAGGGTTCTATTTACGAGGAAGATAAATCTACTATAATAATAACTTACTATAATAGCTTTGACTAGACATACTATTGAATGACATAGTTTCTTGATTACGGCCACTCTCTTATTTAGGGGTGGGGGGTCTAAAATAAGAAATCCATTACAAAAATAAAGATTTTTTTATTTAGAGAAAGTAAGTTTTCGTGTCTGATTACGTAACTTAATATAGCCAGCTCCAATTAATTATCACAATCTTGGACGATCTCTCGAATTATATCAGATTCCTCGATTTATTCCAAAAATCTAAATCTGTCAAAAAAAGAGCTAATTTTTGTTAGAGAAAGTAATTTTTCGTGTTGGATTGTGCAACCTGATGTAGCCAGCACTAATTAATTGGCACGGTCTTAGATTATCAATCGAATTGTACAGAAAATTGTCGAATCTTTTCAAAAATCCAAATCTGTCGAAAAATAGATAAGTTTATATAGAGAAAGTAATGTTTTTTTTTGTCTGATTTCATAATGTCTAATATTTTCTGCTCAAATTAATTTGCCTTTTAAAGGTTTGACTCTCGAACCATTAAAGATGAGTGTTAGTGCGTGAAAATACTATCATTAAATTAAAAGTCATTTTAGGTGGGGGGGGGGGGGGTTTATTATACGTAATGTACTATGCAGTACTAATTATAATAATTGAACTATTGGGAGACGCGGTGGCTCAGGGGATGGAGGGCTCGCCTCCCAGTGTGGTGAACTAGGTTCAATCAAAGTGTCAGCTGGTTGAATCTAATTGTGTCCGTGGATCGCACCGACCACAGTGCAAACGTAAAATATCCTCAGTGATAGACAGATCACGGGTTAGAGTCCGCTTGCCGTTAGGCTAACCTCTAAGGTTCTAGTGGCCTTCCTCTCCATGTAACGCAAATACAGGTTAGTTCCATCAAAAAGTCGCCAAAGGAGGCAAATTTCACCCAATACTTGGTTCAGGAGTCTTCTGGATTTGTTCAAAATTTCATGGCTACGGAATTGAACATTAGTAGTCGTAAACCCAAAAATCGGGTCGGCTGTTAAACGGCGGTAATAAAATACAAATATAAAATAAAAAATTGAACTATTTGGGCAAAATGATAACTTGTTTAGTTTTTTTATAACAGCGCTCATTCAATTTTCAAAGAAATTATTTTTAAAAAAGCGGGAGGGAAATGTCATGGCCGACTGCAGGCCACCCTCTATCAACTCCAGGTAGAGAGGGACCCTTCCACCGTAATGAGACATTTTACCATCTCGATCCACCTCTTCTGATTTTGAAAGAATGTAGATATTTTTAATTTTTAAAAAATTGAAATAAAAAGAGTGCGGGCCGATTAGCAAATGAAATTACAGTTTAAGAGGACGCCATACCGTGGAGGAAATTTTTGATTGCAAATTCTCGTACTCCTTTATAACTAACTTAAAATTTAAAGTGTAGAAAAAGTGAGTTCAGCCAAACCTAAAGTAAGTCATAAAGTTTCAAATAATGAAAAAACAAACTTAAAATATACAAATGAAAAAAAATTATAAGATGATAACTTAGAATCACGCAAATGAGAAGTTCTCTTCTAATAATTTGTTTGCATTTTAATATTTTGAAGTTATTTTTTTTCTTCCAGCAATTGAAACTTTATGACTTACTCTAGATTTGACTGAACTTACTTTTTCTATTCTTTAAATTTTAAATTAATAAGGAAGGAGAAAGAGAATTCATGACGAAAATTTTTCTCCGTGGTGTTAGCGTCCTCTTAAGCTCTTGACTACTTTATCAATAATTATAAAACTTCATCAGGAATATCTGAAAGTGTGTATGATACTCGTGACCAAGGTTGGGACCAATACAGGCTGAAGAAGAAGAAAAAATTCCAGAATTTTTCTTTTTCGTTCATCTCTCTACACGGTTAGAATTTTCCTTCTAAAATTACGGTAAAATAACCGGCAGCAGTCTGTCCATCCGATTAACCGTTAAGTTTACGGTAAAGAATATTTTCCCCCGTTTGAAACCATTTGCAACTAGTGTGGTTAATAAAGCATGAATACAAAACTATACGGTTTTGTAACCATTTACAGCTAACATGGCTTCAAAACTGTGAAAAAAGAAATTTAACTGGACATAGGAGTTTGGCTTCTCGTTAGGTAATGGACATTGGAGAGTACAGGATACTGGACATTTTTCGTGCATTTTAAAGGGAATGGAGGTGTCAAAGCTGGGATTCGAACCCCCGTTCTGTCGGTCATGAGATTGGCAGAATAGCTCTCTCGGGTATAATATGTACGCAGTTGCAAGAAACTAAGTTGCTTCATAAGGTGGGCTTAGTTGGTGCAATAAAATTCTTGTCATTCAACCGTTTTAGGTAAAAATAGTTAATAAACGATTTTTCTCACTGTTAATAGTTTCATTACCATCTTATTTTTGGTTATTTGACTATTTTGTTTAAATATGGTAAAATAACAATTAAATAGATTGTTATGCAGCCATTTTTTTAAAGAAATTTCTAACAGTGTAACATGCTTCAAAGTGCAGTCAAACTCCGCTATAGTGAACACGGTTTATAGTGAACACCCGGATATAGTGAACGAAATGTTCGCTCCCGTACCTTGCTACACACGTATAGTGTAATTTTTTGTGGATTTAGTGAACTAAAAAATGGGAGGAAGTTGGATATAATGAACTTTTTCTGTCTTCGACTGATTTATTTTCTTCATTTTTTTGTAATAATTTTGAAATTTCCACTTCAAAATAAATACATATGCCGATTTTTAAAATAACTTCTATAGCATGGAATATAACAATGCGCATTTTTTCGTGTTTGCTTCATTATTGAATAACATTATTGAATTGGTTCAGCATTCAAGGAAGCCGCAATTTTCCAGTATCTGGACAAATGCTTCAAGTCAAAGCCGATGAATTTGCTAAGCGATTTAGTTGGGTTACTTTTATGTGCTCGAATGGCTGGTTAGACAAGTTTAAAAATCAGAATAGCATAAATTCAGGAAAAATTATCTGAGAGCCATTAAGTGTTTCCATATCTGATGTTGAGGATTGCTCATATCAGCTAACGATTACTAATTTTTTTTTGTTGTTCGCAAGACGAAGAGTAATAAAAAATAAAATTTAACACATTTTTTGTTACTGCGCATTATTTTTCAGTCACTTTTGTACTTCATTTTATGGGTCATTTATTTAAATAATGTGTAATAAAGAGGGGGGGGGGGTTTAGAACCAAAAGTTAAAATTGCTTGAGGAACGTATGCAGTGAAGTTCCGGTTATAGCAAACCAAAATTTCGCTTCCTTATAGCGGGGTTTGACTGTAAAGAAAGAAAAAAATCAAATAACTTTTAACATCAGCCAAATATTTCCAACAGAAATCTTCAGAAGTTTTGTAAACAAACTTGCAATCTAGGAGTGCCAGTAATAGAGTGTAAACGAAGTGCACTGCAAACTCTAATAAAGAATGTGCAGTAAGAAACTTTTGAGGGGTGGGGATGCAGGTAGGAGGGAGCGCTTCTTTTGACATCTCTTTTTCGGCTTTTGAATAAAGATTATAATATTCTTCTATCTGAACACAGATGGCTGAATCTTTTCATTCTTCAACACCCTGCTACAGTAGAAATTTTTTTTTTCATTCTTTTGAACTTGTGGGGTTGCCGAAAAATATGTTCTTCACTTTTTCTCAATTCTTTTCTAATAGTTTTTTTTTTTTTTTTTATCATGTTAATGTAAAGGAGTTAAGATGCAAAGACGTTGCTTAATTAAATAGAAATTTTGACGGCTGGTTTTTGACTGCAAATAGAAATAAATTTCTTGTTGGTTTTGAAATAAAAATGTGTCAAATTTAACGTTTTCTGGGAGAACATGTTGAACAATTTGGAAAAATTTAAAATTATGAAATTTAGAACACAAAGTAATTTTGCAAATATTTTACATAATACATATTACAGAACATTAGTTTATAGTGTACATTTTTTCACGTATGTATAATGTACATTGTAAAATTTTTACAATATACACATTAGAGAACACTAATTTATTTTAAAAAGTTTTTACCTATACATATTATGGAACATTAATTCTTGTAAAAAAAAGTTATAACGTTATGCATATTATGGAAAATTTATTCACTTTGAGAAGTTTTTTTTAATTATACATTATTATAGAATATTAACTTGTATTGCTTAGCTTTAACATTATGCATACTTTGGAGCATTAATTTATTTTGCGAAGTCTTAACATATACATATCACGGAACATTAATTATTTTGCCCAGTTATTGCATTATTTATATTATAGAACATTAATTAATGTTGCAAAAATATTATATTGTTATGGAGTTTTAACTTATTTTACATGGTTTTTATAGGCATATCATGGAACATTTATTTATTTTGCATAATTAAGCATTAAAACAATTGCTGCCGATGGCAGAAAATATGTTCCGCGATCAGATTTTGGATGTTTCTATGCATTCTTAAGTCTTTATTCTCATTCTCTTAGCCCTCAGTCACAATACAATTGTATCACGATTGCGCTCTTCGATAAATACTCCATGATAAGTATTTTGTTAAAATTTTGTAAGAACTAAGCAATACAAATAATGTAATTTTCATTAGGTAGTACATATGTATAACGTAAAGACTTTTGAAAATAAATTAATGTTCCATACTATGTCTAAGGTAAAAATTTTTTTATTTATTTTATATATTATGTCTTACAATATAAATAAATTACTAATGTAAATTAATATGTAATACAGCAAAACTCTGACAACACATTTAATAACAGTTATAAATGTATATCATAGTTAAACGTTTTAATAAACGTTCCATGACAAATATTTTGTTAAAATTTTGTAAGTACTAAGCAATACAAATTAATGTAACTTTCCCTATGTAGTACATATGTATAACGTAAAATTTTTTTCAAAACAAATTAATGCCTAATGTTAAAATTTTATAATATATTTTAAGTATAATTTCTATGTTACGCATAAATACTTATACCATATACATTACTACTTATACTGTATATATTAATACTTATATATATTACTACTTAGTAATATAAATAAATGTGTAACACAGTAAACTGGCACCACACTCAGTAAAATCGCCAATATGGCGATCTAAGTTCAATTCTGTGTGCTCATACTTTTGAGTGCGGTCTTCCGTATGGATGGACGAGCAATGAAACATCTCAATCGTTCTATCCTATCTCTAGTCCCGTCTTCTATTGTGGGCCTTTTCTTCATGGGTGTCACAATCCACACCTGGGGAGTAGGCCTTAATCGGCCTTACCCCCACCCCTTAATCTCCCTCTTATTCTTTTTCCCCCCTCTGTCACAATGCACAACAGATGCCCGCCTTTTGGCCGCAGATATAAACGACACCATTGGAGGATGACTTCGACTTGGATAATATGATGTCAATATAGAAAATGACAAAAAAAAAAATTTCTTTTTTTTTTTCAATATTTCTATTTTTAAATATGTTCGTGCGAAATAGGAAGAGGGAAATTATAAATCACGGAGATAGTTATCCTTTACTTTTTTGGTTAAATGTTCATTTTTTCTCGATGCGAATTTCATTTTCAAGTGTATTTTCTTTTCTATCTTCCTCTTAAATTTTTATTTTATTTTTCTAGCTATATTTTAATTTTACAGTTACTTAATGTTTGAGTAGTAGTTTTCTTTCTCAACAATTTTAAATTTTCTTTTCGTATCTTTAATTTTTCTGCTATTATTATTTCTGCTATCTATTATTTACTTAATACTCTTTTTTTTTTCTTTTTGATGTTTCCCGCCATTAATTTNTTTTTTTTTTTTTTTTTTTTTTTTTTTTTTTTTTTTTTTTTTTTTTTTTTTTTTTAAATTTGTGACAATTTTTTTATAATTCAATTTTGATTTTCGTTTTTCAGAATTTAACTTTTGATTTTTCTACCTAATTTTTATAGATATTAAAATTTTTGACATTTTATTTCTTTTTTTTAACACTAAATTTTTATTTTTTTTTTGTTCCGTAACTCAAATTTCTTTTAATTTAATTTTTGAGTTACCTAATTCTAAAATCGAATTTAATTTTTTAATCAATAATTTTTTTGATTTTTTCCTTCATCATTTATTTTTTTTATTTTTCTATTCATCATTTAATTTCTTCTAACATATACTTTTTGATCACTTCATGTCGATGAGCTATTACTTTTTCTATGATTGAAAGTTTATATCTTTCAATCAATTTTTCTTTTATTTAATTGTTGACTTGCTACTTCTTCTTTAATCATTTAATTTTCGATTTCAAGTTAGGAATGAAAATAATATAACTCAATTTTTTTTAAATATGTTCTCCTTTCTTTATTGAAAATGAAATTATTCTGTTTTTATTCCATTTTATCATCATTATAACCGGATCAAACATCACTTTCTAAACAGTATAAAAA
The DNA here is from genome assembly GCF_043381705.1 of Parasteatoda tepidariorum. Classification (NCBI taxonomy): domain Eukaryota; kingdom Metazoa; phylum Arthropoda; class Arachnida; order Araneae; family Theridiidae; genus Parasteatoda; species Parasteatoda tepidariorum. Next base: position 9,741,950 of record NC_092210.1, read on the forward strand.
ATATTTTATTCCTAAATCTTTATTTTTTTTTTATTTCGCTTTCAAAAAAGATTGTGTTTCAGCTTTATTTATTAATCTATTTCGAAAAATTATTCGAAATATTTCAAATTTTAAAAAGATAATGTAAATTTATATTAATGTGAAGTTAATATTTTCTTGCTTTACCTAATACTATAGAAATTCATATGTAGAGAATATCAAACATTATGATAGTCAGTAGAATTAGTATAGAATTAAAATATTTTTCTACATCTGTCAACCTCAAAAACACCTCTTTTTTTTTGGAAGGGCAATAGTGAAGTAATATGGAAATGACCCCCGATTTAACGCTGCAACGGCCCTTTTTTTTTTTTATCTAACTCTCTTCCGTGATCCGAAACACCTTTCGAAATGTAAAACTGATATCAAAATATTTTAGGAGACATCACTGGATGCATCTTTCTCAGCTGAACATGTTCTCATTGATGTTTAACAGACCTCAGTTTTGTCGTTACGGTTACGCAAACATCTATGAGTTACAGTTAGATAATTAACTTTGTTTTGTCCCTCATTCTGAAATTGTCATTCTAGTGATTCAGACAAAGAATGTTGCATGCTCTGGTCTTGAACTTACAGGGGGTGGGCCTAGTCTAGCCTTGCTGAACTCTGCGGATGGCAACACCAATCAACATCTCATAGAAAAAAGAAGGCCTCAGCACGGATTAATTTAGTAGTGTGACGTAACGAACGTAAACTGCGCAATTTATCAAACAATGAGAAAGATGTCTCTACGTTCGGATTACTAAGGTGCGCAGTGGGAGAAAACTACTAAAGGATCAAATTTCTTGTTTAAGGAAACCCTGTTTTCATTAACGTTACGAGTTCAAAACAATTTTTCTTATTTTTGTCCACTTCCAACCCACAGCATATGCGTAAAATTTCAATGTGAAAAAAAGTTTTTGAAAATTTACGGATTTAAATTGTTACTTTTATTGAAGTTTATTTAGAAAAATTGGTGTCGAAGCTAGATACAATATAAAATAAAAGGTTCAATTAAACATTGTAAAACATTTCAGTGTCTCTCTCAACACCAAAAATGGTGTAACTATGCTAACTCTTGGATCTAACGTCTGGTAATATCTATCCATATTTTATAATGTTTTATAACCGTCGTTGTGTGTGAATAGCCGACCCAATTTTTGGGTTTACGACTACTAATGTTCAACTCCGTAGCCTTGTAATTTGAAGCCTATCTAGAAGACAATGAAACTCCTGGATCAAGTATTGGGAGAAATTTGCTTCCGTGGAGGGCTTTTTGATGGAACTAACCCGCATTTGCGTAATATGGAATGGGAAACCACGAAAGTCTCTCACGGTTAGCCTGATGGCAAAGGGACTAACCCATGATCCGTCTACCGCTGAGGATACTTTACGTCAGCACTGTGGTCTGTGCGAGTGTGGATTCATGGCTTACTCCACATTTGTCTGAACTTTTTCTATTCTTTAAATTTCAAATTAGTTATGGAGATGAAAGAGAATTTGCTCTTGTTTCTTCCATGGTATGGCGTCCCCTAAAGTCAAGATGAATGCTTTATTTCAAGCTTAACAAGGTTTGTCGAAGTTCTTACGTCCAGGAAAATTAAAAAGTTACAGTTTAAGTGCCTTACACTTAAAGCAAAGCTATAATTTTAAACTATGTATATCATCTTGTCGTAGTAAAGCTGGGCTTTAGAGTTGGCAAATAACTTAAACATTAGAAAAATTATTAAACTTTCTTAAAAATCGCCAATTTGGCGACATTTTTTCGCCTAGATTAAAACTATCAAAATAACCTGGTGCCCGTAATGCCTTATTTTCATTTTTTGTAAATTTTTATGGGCCCTGATAATGCAGCATTGGAGTAAGTTTTTAAATATTAAATAATTAGAGCACAAAATCTTTTCATTTTCTTAAAACTGCGGCTTTTCTCCATATTGATGTTTTGCGCCATTATCAGAATTGGCATAGAGGGCGCTGGTTAAAGATAGGTTAAATTTGATCTAACAATCATGAGTAACTGGTGCAAACAGCAGTCATGAAAATAGCATATTATTTGCACACAAAAAAACACACCATATCATGCTACGACAGAGCCTAGACACAAAAACTGTGACTTTGTATGGCTGTGATTTTCCTTGACACTTCGAAAAACAGCGTCGAATCTAAAATTAAGTCACACTCAAGCTGTTAAATTTACATTTATTCTTCAATCCACAAACGTCTCACTCAGCTGGTGGATTGCATCAATTCAACAAGTCCTTCCAACCTCATTACCAATCCAAGATCAGGAGTTTTGTAAAAAGGCGAATCGTATAAAATATGAATTAATCGACCTCCAATCTCCATTCAGATACGGATTTCAATAATAATATCTGTGAATCCATTGATAGAGTCGGATGAAAAATATCATTTGTCGAACCTCCCCAACAACCGGATTGACACTATCCAGATCGACTTCGACAATGTGATTAAAGCGAGGAAGTGCTCAGAGATATGTCTTTATAGAGGGGGAACTGATAAAGTTGTCGAATCCCACGGTTATGGGAGCGAATCCCGTATTATTCAATTTGCTGTGTGGGTATGCTAAGAGTTTGGCCGAGCGGATCAATAAGCTATAAATCACGGAATTGATTCCTTCTTTTTTTATGCAAGGGAGGACACCCCGTCGGGTCTTCTTGTGAAGGGGGAGGAGGCAAGAAGAAGTGATATTTTGCTTTCTGAAAGAGATGTGTGAAGGCAACAATTGCTTCAAGAACATCTGAAGAAGATATGATTTTTTTTTTTAGACTTTTCAGAAGAAAAATGATTTTTTCCTCGGAATAATTGATATGCTTTGGCGATTCTGACTGGTTTAAGATATGGTTTATAGCTATGTTAACATTTAGACGTGGAGCCATTTTTATATTTCATAATATTCCAAAGGTTTTCTTCAAAGCTTTTTCGCCAAGGAGATAAAAACGCCAGCGTTTAAAAATCTTAACAGTGTTTTACAAGGCTATATCGCCAGCATTAAAAAAAAATTATAGATTAAATATCTTACACTAAGGCAACGTTATAAATTTAAACTATAAATGCCGTATTGATATAAAGAACTTTATGAGCTTTAGTAATGATAAATAACTTAAATATTTTAGAATTTAATAAACTCTTTTAGAAATCGCCAATTTGGCGACATTTTTTTTATCTACACAAAAATTGTTAAGGCTGTTTTTCGATGGCTCCGTCGTAATATGAAATGATGCTTTTTCGCAAATAATATGCTATTTTTATAACTGTTGTGAGTTTTCAAATGTTATTCATGACTGTTAGATCATGTTTAGCCTATCAAAAGTCAACTCTGTCTACGTTTATTTTGAAAATGGCGCAAAATGTCAATATGGAGAAAAGCCATAGTTTCGTGAAAATGAAGAGCGTTTGTAGTCTAATTTTTTAATATTAAAAGACTTACTCCAATACATAACCTAGGGTTCATAAAAATTAGCAAAAACCGAGAATAAGACAGTGGTTTTGATAATTTTCATCTAATTTTCGGCAATTGGTGATTTTTGAAAAAAAGTTTAACAACTTTCAAAATACTGAAGCTATTTGTATCTTCTAAAGCTCAGATTATTCTTCACCGCCAGATTATATATGTTACGGGCAATGTAATTATTTAGGTCAGTATTCATAATGCTTAGTTATTATGAATAATGACCATTAAAATTGGGCAATTTGATAAATTTGAATTACTCTACGATAATTTCTCACATTGCCCGGTCATTATAAATACCGCTATTATTTCTTTGGGCACTTTGATTGATTGACAGCAATGGGACAACCACGTGCGTGTGGTATGATTCTGGCTGGCCAATGCTCACCGGTGAATGTTGACAATAAAATTAGTCGCTTTGGTGAATGTCCGAAATATTTATTGCATCCAATTTGATACTAATTTATTCGTGGATATAATTACATTTATTCGATATTTTAATACTTACTGACGATATATTAGAACAAACATCAGTGTTTGGAGTACCGGGCAAATATATACCGGGCAATGGCACTTGACTTAAAAAAAAACATGAGTGTAGGGTATACCGGGAAAATTTATACCGGGCAGTGGCACTTGACCTTAAAAAATAATCAGTGTAGGATATACCGGGCAAATGTATACCGGGCAATGGCACTTAACCCGACCTAGTATGACTAGACCTTTGGTAAATGTCCGAAATATATACTAGGTCTAGTGCCACTTTTGCTATAGCTTAAATATTTAAAAAAAATTAAACAAAGCGTTTGAATCAATTTTAAACTGATAACGAAATTATTGCTTTAAAATAAAAAAAAAATAATAAAAACTGCGCCAGATAAGAGTAATTGAAGTAGTTGCTTTATACAGCGCATGTGCGGGAAAAAATTTTTAAAAAAGTATCCAGGTGCATCTAAAAGTGGATGAATATCCCAAGACACCCTGTGGCTGTGTGTGACACAAATTGCCCACTTGACTTTTAGCATTATACATAATGATCGGTAAAATGATAATTTATCATTTTGTCATATCCTTTTGGGCACTTTTTAAATTGCCCGGGCATTATAAACAATGCCCAATTATTTACATTGCCCGTGGCATATATATAGTTTGAAATCATCACACTGCTTTAAGTGTAAGGCACTTAAACTATGACTTTTTTATTTTCCTTGGAGACAAAGCTTCAAAAAACCCGAGTTAAATCAATGAATAAATATCAATTTTTGTGAGTCTAGATAATGCAATAGCTTTTCAAATCCGAAGAAACTGGAGCACAAATGCTTTTCATTTTCACAAAACTACGATCATTTCATTTTCACAAAACTCAACACTTACAAAAGAAGCATATTGAAGAGCGTTATTCCGTGTAATGACAGAGCCTTTGAAATACAACCTTACAAAAAAAAAGTTTTTTCTTCTTTTTTTAATATTATTTATAATTGTCAGACTGCCCCGATACGAATCAGATACGAATTCCACACCCCGGTCGCACCGACCACAGTCTTGACGTAAAAATATCCTTAATGGTAGACAGATCATTGTAGAGTCTCTTTGCCGTTAAGCTAAACGTGGGTCGTTTTCGTGGTTTACCTCTCCATGTAACGCAAATGCAATTTAGTTTCATCAAAAGTAAAATAAAATACAATATAATTATCAGACACCTTTTAACTCCTGAACTGATCAGATCATAACCCTTTATTACCTAAGATTGAATTTTTCAACAATATTTCGTATAAAAATAATAATAATAAATGTTGGGAAATCATAAAAGAACGATGTGTTTAGTTTAATCGATACTAGATAAATAGGAAAAAATGCATTTTATTTATACCGTGGCTTCCTGTAATGCAACATAAAGAGTCAAAAAACTGTCGAATTCCAAAAAAAAGTTCTACATTTTGTCCAAAAGGCAAAATAAATAAATAAATATTAAATATACTTTCTGAGTATAGTTTGATTAGTTACTAACTAAACTAATGGACTTAACAGTTTTCTTCGAGAAATCACAAAACATTACTTCAAAATCGTACTTGAAACGAGAAAAGCGTTACATTAGAAATTGAAAGCTTAATAAGCATTATCGCTATTAACATGCACGAATGAAAACAATTTGTCCCTTTTTAGAGATCCTCAAAATGTTTAGGTCCTGGCAAAGTCCATAGATTTCTCATGATTTTTAATCAAGGGCTTATGAATTGTTAATGAATGCAGATCTCAATCAAGAAATAAATAAATAAAATAAAATTAAAATAAACGAGTACGCTAGAAATTTTTCACTGTTACAACAGTTTGAGTCACGTAGAATACAATCTTGTGATTCCAGCTGCTCATGGTATAAAGCGCTTATATCCCAACGAGGTGACTCAGGCTCGAATCCCAGAGACGGTTGGTCAATACGAATTGTGCTACCGACCACAAAGATGACGTGAAATATCCTCTTTGGTAGACAGATCGCGGGATTGAGTCCCTTTGCCCACGGACAAATCATGAGTGGTTTTCATATAAAGCAAATGCAAATGAATTCCATCAAAAAGTTCGCCAAGAAAGCTAGTTTGCCAATGAACTAGAAGTTCCCTTGTCTCTTGAGTAAGATTCAAACTACAGGATTGCGCAGTTGAACAGTGATAGTCTTGCACACAAAATTGAGTCGGCTGTTCAACATCGATTCCAAAATAGAATAAAATCTTGTCGTTCCAGGGCTTAAATGGAATTTGCTAATTAAGTACAAACGGTCATTTTTTTCTTACGTTTTGTATTTTGTACCCATAAAATATGGTTTTTGACAACTGCTTTTACTGCAGAGGACTTGGAACTTATGCAAAAAGTTTCCATTTTGGACAGTTTCTTTTTCCCTTTTCTGCGGATAATATTCCCTTTTCTACGGATAATTTCTACGGATAATATTCCCTTTTCTACGGATAATATTTCGACTCAATTGCAACGTGGAACTCAGGCATCTCACCAAATAAAAAAAAAAATAATAATAAAAAGACGATCGAAAGAGGAACAGCGGGACAACGATAAATCTTTGTCCACTTCAAAGGTCCTAAATGTCTCTAAACACCTTATGTGACATCTTGCACTTGACAACATGGAATGGGGTCTTGTTTTTTCACGTGGGAACACCAGTACCCTTTTGTAGTGAAGAAGTTTTCCAAAACTTCCGATAAAAAAAAAGAAATATGGATCTTCAACTTGCTACCTGTTTTTTGATGGAACATAAGAAAAAAAAAATTCTTTTTTTTCGGAGTTGTAAGTGGACTTCAGACGATTTAGGGGAGATAACAACTTCTTGCACTATCGTTAAACAGTCTTTTAGATAGTTTCTTTCTTTTTCTTTTCTTCTTTCCTTTTTTTTTTTTTTTTTTTTTTTTTTTTTTTTTTTTTTTTTTNGCAAAACTAAAAAAAAAAAAAAAAAAAGACAGAAGAGAAGAAGTTTTATTAGATGCAAGAATGTACATATATGCACAAGACATTCTTTGGAAAAAAAATAATATATCCAGATAAAATTCTCTTTTAGTTCAAACTCTTAAAATTCATAAGAAAATAGCTTATAAACAAAAAACTTATTCAATTGAAGAAAAAAACTCTGTAAATAATTGAACCCCATTGAAGTTTTCTTCCGAACATAAGGGAAAGAACAAAAATTCAAATTTCGAGTACTCAAATATTTAGTACTTAAATACATCTTAATTTAATTCAAAGTAGGTAGTTAGATATTTTTTATATGTCGCACTAGAGCAGCACGATGGCGACTGTCTGGGAAACAACTCTGAGGATGATTTAAAACATGCCATCACAAAGTTGATCCTCTGCAGAGGGGATGACTCCCTGCGTTGGTAGCCTGACTACCTGCGCGCGAAGTTAGCACTTTACGGTAAAACAGTTTAACGAGGACTGATACCACGCACCCTCGGTCTCTACACGGGCTGATCAAAGTGGTCCCCCACCCGCTTACTGACTGTAGCCAATGATGCTTTACTCCGGTGTTCTACTGGGAACCGTGTCCTTACGATCAGTCCACTGCTGGACATGTTAGGATTAGAGGATGAGTTGAAGAATTATAATATTTAAATACAGTTGGGCTATGCATTCTGCTTGGTTACCTTTAATGTTCATATGTTGAACTAGATAATTATGAAAGGTGACCGAGCTGGTTGTCAACAGCGGCTAGTAGATATATATTATCATGATTATGCATAAATTAAGTCACATGAGAATAGTACCTCAAAGTCTTAATTATAGTTGATAAATTAAAAATATTAGCAAAATAATAAAGTTTAATTTTATAAATTTTTTTTAAAAAAAAAATCCTTCCACGATTTAGTACTTACGTAATATTTGAACTGGTTTTTATCTATCCAAGACTAGAACTTGATGATTTCTAATTAGCCAAAAGATATGTGATCTTACTACCATAAGCCTAAAAAGTGTCACGCTTATTAGAAATTAGTCAGTCACATTCAAAAGGCTGTTGGCAAAGAGACGGATAATTCAATTTGCAAGCAACTAGAAGGTTCAAATCTGATCTCTTAAAACAAAAAATAAATTTCGATTCCGAATATTAAAAAATTAGTTATTTTCGCTTTAAAAAAAACATTTACCTTTTACATTTAAATAAAAGTGTTATAACCAAGTGTTAGATACTCATTTCGATCCAGAAAAATGTCAGTTTAAACCGAACTTCTTTCAGATTTCAACGATTGGCAAAAAAGAGTGAAAATATACGAGATTAAATTTTCTTGGACACGCTTCACAGAACACTATCAGACATAGAAGATTCCAGAAAAAGAAGGTCTGGGGAAAACTTTAGGAATAAATAAACCCGGGAAAAAGGCATCTCTTCCGACCCAAAGCCCAATTTTCTTTTCCTGTCACAACAGATGGTACCACCTTTAAGTGAGAAGGGAAAATAAATAAAGAAAGGTAAAAGAAAAAGAACAAGTTGGATGCTGCCAAGTTTTGTAACAAAATCTTGGAAGGATCTTCTCCCGATCAATCCGGTAAGTCGTGACGTGGTAAATGAGGCATACCAGTTCCAGGTTCCATCCAGCCAGGAAGAGTCTGGGCGTTAATTAAAGCAAATGGTCCGGACAGCTCAGGGCGGGCGCAGAGAAGAGTAAACGAAGCTCAAAATCGGCCTTATCCTAAGAACACACCGTCTCATCTATCAAGACAGTTGTCGGGCCATAGATGCGTGAGGAGTTGAGTTGTTAGCAGCCCCATTTTGCAACGTCTGTTGCTGTTGCGTGGGAGGAACAGGTTGTGGCAAATGATGCCGTCTTTCTCCCAAATAAGATTTGTTGAAATGCGAAATGGTGTTCGAATATTTGAAGTTTGTGATATGTATGGGGACTGCAAAAGAATATGCATGCATTAGTAAAACTTATCAGAAACTATAAAGAATGGGTAAATCTAAGGATTTTTCCGACATGGAGACATAATTGAACTTAGTATATACATTTTGAATGCAATTATACCGATTGAAACATAAATAAACTTCAATAATTCCACAAGTTTACTTAAAGGAATAATACAGGTTTAGGCAAAAATAAATCTCATGGTACTTCCAGTAGGTTATTTAAAGAAATTAAACAGGTTGCGGCAAAACTAAATTCCATCGTACTTCCTGTAGCTTATTTAAAGGAATTATACAAGCTGTTGCAAAAGTATTTCCTGTAGCTTTTTAAAGGAATTATGCATGGTTGAGGCAAAATTAATTCTATGGTACTTCTTGTAACTTTTTTAAAGGAATTAAACAAGGTTGAGGTAAAAATAAATTCCATTGTACTTCTTATAGCTTATTTGATGAACTTAATATAACTTCCATTGCTTATTTAAAGAAATTATGCAGTTGTGACATAAATTCCATAGCACTTTCTGTAGTTTATGCGATAAACTCAATACAATTTCCTGAAGCTTATTTTAAGGAATTATACAGGTTGAGACCATATATAAATTCAATAGTACTTCCAGTAGCTTATTTGATAAATTCACTACGACTTCTTATAGCATATTTGATGAACTCAATGCGACTTCTTGAAGCTTATTTAAAGAAATTAAGCAGATTGAGGCATAAATAAATTCCATTGTACTCTCTGTAGCTTTTTTTAAGGAATTATACAGGTTGAGGCCTGCATAAATTCTAGAAATTATAGTAGCTCATAACGTTTGAAGAGAATTTTAAAAACACAGTAAATTTAAATTTACATCCAAAATAAACTCAAAAAATGATTATTAAAAAATTATCAATCAAAAAATGATTATTAAAAAATTAAAATTTAAAAAAAAATTTTGAAAATATTAGTTTTTATTTTTTTCAAAAACATATTTCATGAAAACGTTTCTGTTTTAAATTACATTTTAAAAATGGTAACCAAAAATATACGTAATACGATAATGAGAAAATTTCATACGAAAAAGCGGAAATTAAGAAACCTTTTGCAGACAAAGAATTGGTCAAGCATACTAATTTTATTTCCCTTTTAATCCAAACTAATTTTTTTTCATACTTTTATTCATTTAAATTACCTCCTAATAGTTTATTTATTGCTGTAAACTTTCAGTGTTCTACAGTTATATTTGTCGTGGGGGAACCACGTACTTTTTAAAAGTACAACCTGTTTTTATTCTTAAATTTTTTAATATTTTTTTTCTTCTTCAAAACTAGCTTTTTTTCCTAATTGAATTTAAGTTGGCACAAAGCTTTAAGAGGACGAGAAAAACTTTTCGTCGTAAATGCTCTTTCATCTTTATTACTATTTTGAAATTTGAAAGAAAGATAAAGTGAATTCAGGCAAACCTAGATCAAGCCACGAAGTTTCAATTGCAGAAAAAAATATAGCAAATATTAAAATGCAAGCAAATAATTGGAAGAGAACTTCTCCATTGTGTAATTCAAAGTTATCTTCTTATAATTTATTTTCATTTTGATAATTTTGAACATTTTTTTCAGTAATTGAAACTTTATCACTTACTCTACGTTTGTCTAATCTCATTTTTTAAGTCTGATCTCACTTAATTAGTGAGGATGAGAGTGAATTTATGACGGAAAGTTTCGTCCGCAGTATGGCGTCCTCTTAAACATCTGTGTCGTAAAAAAGTGAAAAAATAATATTGCTAATGGAAAGATATACATATTTGAAGCATTGTCTTTCATGAAATCATCGCCAGGACCGGGATAGCCTGGTTTTTAGGACACTGGACCCATTTTCAAGAGGTCGTGGGTTCGATTTCCGCCGGCAGAAGACTCTCCGTGTAGTACATGGTGACTGATACATGTTTAATCTGACGAGTCACAAAGTCCCCCATGTTCCCTTAACAAATCAACACCTCTGGGGGTACTGATCCAGGAGTTCTGGATTGATTCAAAATTACAAGCCCACGGAATTTAACATTAGTAGTCACAAACCTAAAATTGGGTCAGCTGTTCAATGACGGTTATAAAAAAAATTATCGCCAGGAATAACGTGAAAAGGGTTAGAAAACAAAAACACCTGATTTGGAATTCTGTTTTTTATTTGTTGTGTCAGTGTGTGTTCTATTTGTTGTGCCAGCTAATGATTCAAAACAAGTTAAGATCATTGTCAACAGTTCATTTCCCTCTGATAAGACTCAAAAATCGTTGTTTTCTTCTGGAGGAAGTGTCAAACGATGTCCACCCACGCACCTTATTCGACAGGAAGAAGATTTCACCTCCCCCCTTCGAAGAAGTGACAGTTCGAATCTCGGACAATCTAGTTCGTTGGTTTCCACTTCCGATTCGATTTTTTCCCCCGGAAGCTTAGAAACCAGCAATCGCGTGACCAGCAAATGGATATTGATTTAGGTAATGTTTTATGAGTTCATCTAAAACTTAATTCGTCCCTAAAAAGATAGATTTATTGAATTTTTAAGTACATATAATTAGGATTTTTGTGAATCTTTACTTCCATTTTGTTAACACCCAGTATTATTTTGTTAATAGAGATAAATGTTTGAAAACTTAATTTTAAAAGCAAACATGTTTTTTTTAATAAAATGATTTTTCCATTCATTAATATGCCTATACATTGATTCGCGATATTCAGATTTACCCATTAACTTATTAGTTACCCATTAACGCTGGCCCCTTCCATTGATTAGTCGATTACTTAATTCCTGATTCATAGATTCAGCTTTTCACTGAATTTTGAACATTTTTGAAATGACTATTTTGAACTTTTATTGAATTTCTAAATCTAAATATGTAGGATTTTGGGTGAATATTAAATTTCATTTTGTTTATATCCAGTTTCTTTCTCTTTTTTCAACAAAAAAAAGGGGGGATTTAAAATCATTTGAACATTTTTTTTATTTATTTATAAACTGATTTGCCCATTCATTATTTAACTGACCTTTCTTTTTTAATTAGTTGATTCACTGATTCCCACCTTTAATGTGCTGACTCTGATTTTGAATTCACTGTGTATGTGAATTCACGTGTTCCCACTTTTAATAATCAGCCGAATTTGTAATTCACAGACAACTGATTCGAATTAGTTGCATCATAGATCTGTATCATTCCTTCGAACATTTTATTTCTTCATTCAGCCACGCAATCATTCATTCTCTACATGCATTATTATTCATTTTCATTACAAACGATCGTCATAGTCACAGTTTTCATAATAATACGCTATTCATCACTGAAAGCCTTTAATTGTAAGTAAGATAGTCACACTCGTTACTTTCACTCTTAATAAAATTGCTGGAATTACAAAATAAGTTAAATACAAGCAGCAAATAAAGTTAAAAATAATTAAAATATGCGTATATTTCTTAGTCATCAAAATAAAAATGAATTCTTTGAATAATAAACTATAATATAAATAAATGATTTACAGCTAAGCACCATCTTATCTCACTTTAATTTTATATTAATGACAACCAACGATTTCCAGAGCGATTTTTTTAATGGGATATCTGCAAGTAAAGTAGTGTGTGTATCTCGATCCTGATTGGTTGTTAAAATGTGACATTTGATTTTATACCAACAGTTCTTTCCATTCTATTTCGAGTAAGCTAAGCCCGTTAAGTACCAATTCTCTTAAGTGACACAGCCTATATTCTTCTCTTTCACAAAGATTTCAATTCCTTCACAATATATTTATACAAATACTTAACGCAAAGACAGGCGCGAAGTCATGCAGAACATAAACTTATTATGCATCGAAGTTGGCATACACACAAAACGAGAATATATAATAAAGAAAGAGTTTTATTTCAACAAATTCGATGTGCGATACGGCTTAGTATTTAATTATCTTAACGTTAATTAGCATTCTAAGTTGTGTGAGCTCAACTTTAATACTCGATTTTTCAAATAAAGATTAGCTGGCATTGACGTCATAGGTCACATGTGTGGGTATGGGTAGTCTTCTTCTTGGAATGCAAGTACCCAATTAATGTTCTATCATATAATCATTATTATTAGTCCAATAAAAATACACCAACAACTATGAGAAATAGTTTCAGATCTTTTTTTCTTCCACTGAGAAGATACCTAAATATAAAGATAAGTTTAACAACAGTCAGTCTATTTAACGAAGTCGCTAAATACCGATAATAAGTTCGTAATATGGAGAATTCGTTAAGTGGAAAATCACACTTTGAAATACTTAAACAGCACAAAACAGGCTTTAAATTCATAAACACTAGACATAATTAAATAGCAATCGATACATCTTTATCTTGTAAACTAGTATCTACTGTTTATTTTATAAATCTTAACCATAAAATAAATCTGCATGGAAAGCAAGAATAGAACAAAACATTATCCACTGTTACACTATCATGCTGCATACATTTTCAACTAAAAAAAAAGCTATAGCTTCTCCTTTAAAATGCGTTAACAAGTTTGAAATGTTCTGAAATAATTTGGGAAATAGGTAAAGTGCATCTGAAGGAAAAGTTCGTTAAATAAAAAATACACTTCGCTATTTGGAAGTTATTTTACGGAGAAATTTCCAAAATGTTCCTGGTTCCTCGAAAAAAATCGCAAAATAGAGAAATGCTCAAAATGGAAGTTTGTTAAATAGAAGTCCGACTGTATTATCCAAACTTATAAAGAAATAAATGACTTACCATTAGAAAATGTTACATATTCCAGTCCAGAAACTTAAATTCTACTTGGACTACCTTTATCTTCCTTTTACGCCGCATTTTCCCTCTATTTTGATTTGCAAATGACCACAAGTAGCCAAGAGGGTCAGGGAGTTTTCCTTTCATCTTTTGTCTAAGTATCCTTTGATTCCACATGGACGTCTTTTATCTAGGGAGAGAGAGGAACAATCTCTTAACTTAGTTAATCTAAATGGATGCTTGGATTAGATTACTAATGGGGACCCTTAGAGAGTTTTGGATTTTCAAAAGAATAGTTATTATATATAAGAAACAATTAAGATTGAAAGAAAAGTGAAAATTACAAAGAATAATTAAGTTATTAAGTTTCATTACGACTGTTTTTCGAAAGCTTTGTCGTATTATGAAATGATATTTCAGCAAGATAGCAAATTTCTAGATAAAATTTGGCATTGCACAAACACAGTAAACTATCAGATTTACAGTACTCATAAAGTATTCATAATCATAATTTACATTGCACTAATAATAAATTATCAAATCTATAGATATAAGTATTCAAGTGAAGGTTTAAATTCCACCAATGATAAACTATCAAATCTATTGAATGGAGCAATCAAATGAGAGTTTACATTGAACCAATCAAACTTATTCATGCGAAGTAAAATTAACGTTAGGCCAGTCGTAAACAATCAAATTTATAGCAATCAAATTCAATAAGATAATTGTATATTGCTTAAAATAACAGTAGCAATAACGTAATTCTCTTAAGGAATTTCATAATATAAAAGTATATTTAATCCAGCTTCTTCCTGTCTGCAATAAGTAGGCTAAACAGGTGACCTGGGACAACTAAATAATTGGCAGCAAAACTTTTAAAAGAATATTCGAGAACTTATTTCTTTACCCCTTATATTAGGTAAAATACTAGTGCATACGTATGTAAGTATATTGATTGTTTTTTAATATATATATATAGATATATATCATTTCTCTTGGGCGATGGCAACAAAGAACTGAAATATCATAATAATAGCTGCAATCATAGGCATGAACGCTTAACATACATGTTTACAAATTTCTGAATGAAAACTCTTTTCTCGCCAGGGCTAAGAAAGGCTGAAACAGACTGAGCTATAAGCTCAACAGAAACAGCAAGTTAAGAGATAATTCATAAAAGAATTTTATGAACTATTCATGAACTACCATTTATATGAGAAGAGTTCATTATGTTTTTTTCTTCTTTTTTTCAATTATTTTTTAACTTACACAAAAAATCCAATAATAATTTAGCTATATAATGAGGTATATTTTAGCTGTATAATGAGGTAAAATTACTGTAGGAGAGAGATGTGTTTCATCAAAAAAGATCGGCCAGCTATACTTTCATTTTTTTTTCCTTACATTTTTGCTTATTTTAAGAGTTTATTTGTTACGAGCTTATGTGAGAAAAGTTCATGTGTAATAGTAAGTGTTGAGGTGTTATGAGTTCATGCAAAAATAAAGTATATTTAACTTTTTAAGTTCAAAATCGTAATGTATATAAATCAAAATTTTCATAGGATGTATATGCTGTATATTTTTAGAACTTCATTTTAAGGAAAGAACCAGCATACATACATAAAAGATACAAGTATCCAATAAGCGAGCTCGAATAGCGAAACAACCCAAAAGAGGATCAGCTAAGGGTTAACACCTTTGTTCTAATTTAATTCTTGGACAATAACTTTTTTTTTTTTTTTTTTTTTTTTNTTTTTTTTTTTTTTTTTTTTTTTTTTTTTTTTTTTTTTTTTTTTTTTTTTTTTTTGTCCAATGCCCACCCGATTGACACCTGTCATTCAGGTATCAGTAAGGCACATTTGTTGGCCAAGGGCACCTGATTAGGTGGGCAAAAGTTGCTCCCACAGTAAGGACAGATAGTGCAGAGAATGAAAGAACACGCATGTATTGTCCGGGATTCGGACATCATTGTCAGCACCCTGACCTTACATTTCTGATGTCTTGTCAGCTCCCTGACCACTACACAGTCCAGTCGGCTTGACAATTAATCTCTAATAGAGATTTTTTTTTCATTGGAAATAATGTTTTAATCGAAAAGGTAAAGCGTGTATTTTTTTAATATCCTTTTAGAGAACTTAACTACGGGTTTTTCAATTTTCACAAAGCGTCATGCCCACAAATAAACTAAAATTAGAACGAATAAATTCTCCATTCCCTGTTTTCAACATTTTCGATGAAAGGCTTACAGAAATGAAAACTTTTTGCTTCTCTAATCCGGTCATAAATGTGTTAACTTTCAGTAACACATTTACGTGAGAAATTCTAATTCTTTATTTCTTTCCAAAAACATAAAAACCTTTAACTTTGTATCTAACCAAGATCATGCCAACTTTTTCAAGGGGATAAAATCAATTTTGAAGATTAGAAACAATAAATAGAGCAAAACTCATAGAGAAAATAAAGTTAAGCGGAACCACCCGAGGGGCCATTCAAGTATTACGTAAGCATATGTTTGACCATTTTGGGCCTTCCCCCCTCGTCAGCAAAATAGGCAAACCACAACCCCCTTGTAAAGAAAATCGTAACACCCCAACCTGGTTTTTGTTTCAGCTTTGACTTTTACTGTAATAATCTAATTTTAGGATTAAGTTCAACTAAAAGATGCATAAAACAAAAATTTACGTTTTCATTCATATTATAAAATTTTGTGCGGAATTTTCTTTACGAATACGAATACAAAACTCTTAACCTCTGAGACTCTCAAAGAAATTTTGTTCCAATTTTTCTTTCTCCTTAATTCGACTTTAATTCGAAATTTGGAATTTTTCCACTTGTAATTTTTCAAAAAATTATTTTAAAGATAATTTTGAAAACAAAAAGATTTTGATATCATTCGTAAACATTTCTTACTTTTTTTTATAACCGTCGTTGAACAGCCGACCCAATTGTGGGCTTACGACTACCAATGTTCAAATGCGAGAATTGTAATTTTGAAATCAATCCAGAAGACAAGGGAACTCCTGAATCAAGTATTGGGAGAAATTTGCCTTCGTGAAGGACTTTTTGATGGAACTAACCCGCATTTGCGTTAAATGGAGAGGAAAACTGTGAAAACCTCCCACGGTTAGCCTGACAGCAAGGGGACTCTAACCCATGATCTGTATACCACTGAGTATATTTTACGTCAGCACTGTGGTCAATGCAAGCCAAGTGCGGAATTCGTATCTACCAGACATTGTTGGGATTCGAATCCGGTTCACCTCATTGGGAGACGAATTCTCTATCCCCTGAGCCACCACGGCTCCATTCGTAAACATTGCCCCTCCTCCCTCTTTTGTCTGCAAAAATATCAAATAGTTAACTAGACCCGTGATGGCTCAGAGAATAGAGTATTCGCTTTCCAACGAGATGAATCGGGTTCAAATCCCAGTGATGGCTGGTCGATACGAATTCCGCATCCGGCTTGCACCAACCNGATTACACACACACACACACACACACACACAGCCGCGTTTATTATTATGTATATAGATGTATAGATGTATAGATTTGGAATTTTTCCACGGGTAATTTCTTTCGTAAAATTATTTTAAAGAAAATTTTGAAAATAAGAGGATTTTAATATCATTCGTAAGCATTATTTATTTTATTTTATAACCGTCGTTGAACAGCCAGCCCAATTTTGGGTTTACGACTAAAAATATTTACATGCGAGAATTGTAATTTTGAAATCAATCCAGAAGACAAGAAAACTCCTGGGTCAAGTATTGGGGAAAATTTGCCTTCGTGGAGGACTTTTCACTGTAACTTACCGGCATTTGCGTTACATGGAGAGGAAAACCACGAAAACCTCCCACGGTTAGCCTGACAGCAAAAAACTCTAACCCATGATCCGCCTACCACTGAGTATTTTTTACGTCGACACTATAGTCGGTGCAAGCTGAGTGCGGAATTCGTATCTACCAGACATCGTTGGGATTCGAATCTGGTTTACCTCATTAGGAGGCGAATGCTCTATCCCCTGAGCCACCACGGCTCCATTCGTAAACATTGCCTCTCCTCCCTCTTTAGTCTGCAACAATAGCAAATAACTAACTGGAGCCGTGATGGCTCAGAGGATAGAGCGTTCGCTTTCCAATGAGGTGAATCGGGTTCGAATCCCAGCGATGGCTGGGAGATACGAATTCCGCACCCGGCTTGCACCGACTACAGTGCTGACGTAAAATATTCGCAGTGGTAGGCGAATCATGGGTTAGAGTCCCCTTGCCGTCGGACTAACCATGGGAGGTTTTCCGTGTTTTTTCTCTC
Organism: Parasteatoda tepidariorum; assembly: GCF_043381705.1. NCBI lineage: Eukaryota > Metazoa > Arthropoda > Arachnida > Araneae > Theridiidae > Parasteatoda > Parasteatoda tepidariorum. The sequence goes on from NC_092210.1 coordinate 9,759,885, forward strand.
CATGTGACGCAATTGCTGGTTGGTTCCATCAAAAAGTCCTCCCCGAAGACTTGATCCAGGAGTTCCCTAGTCTTCCGGATAAGATTGAAAATTTAAAGTCTGTGGTGTTGAACATTAGTAATCTTAAACCCAAAACAATTGTGTCGGCTGTTCAACGACAGTTATAAAATAAAAATATAAAATAAAATCGCTAACTCCCCCCCCCCNCTAACCCCCCCCCCCCCAGTGTTAGACGCTCACTTAATATTTGGACGGCCCACCACGCGACCAAGTAATTAAAACAAAGCAAAAACCTAACGTGCACTCATATGAAAAAAGAAAAAAAAGTCTCGCATTAACTTGTAGATGATAAAGAACATATTATCCACATATAAAACGAAATCTAGCTGTATTTAATTTTCGTGCCAGGCGAATAAAAGAAGGGATTTCATACGGTGAATCCAAATCTCGTGCTGTCAGTTCTCAGGGGACGACGTTCGAATCAGATGGGTGGAATATGGAAACTTTGTTATATGATCTTTAAACACGTCACAGCACACGCTGCATAACATGCGAAGGTGTCATTATATTAGATATTATGTGAATAATGATAGCGACAATTAAGGTTCTTTTTTTTTCCCTCTCTCTCTTGATAAAGGTAGGCGATGGGAAGTTTTGTTCCGGTTGGACTAACGCAGTGTGTGGACCTAATCTGATTTTGACTCCTAATTAAGCTTTAACTATATGTTTGATTGCTTTATTTTGGCTTTTTGGTGGGTGACCTTCGCTCACTAAGTCTAGTTAGAGTGAAATATTGCTCGACTACACTTATTTTATTGCGCATTTTAGATTGAATATGTGCGCAAATAATTTTTTTTAAATTTTGTATTTGGTTATTTATTTAATTCTATGTATATAAATCAGAACCTGGCAACACTTTTTATGTAATTTATTCCTTGATGTTTCAAACGATAAAAGGGGAATATTAGATTAATTGCGCAAAAATGCTCACTATTGCGTTAAACAAAAAACAAGTAAGTACACAAGATATTGATTTTTTGATTTTTAGCTTAATTTAAAGTCGAATCAAACACTTAAACAAATAAATGTTTCTTCTAACCCTCTATTAAATTAAGAAATTAGCAATTTTTTTCTATTATATTAGGGCTTTAAATCATACTAGGGGCCTAATTCGCTGCCGCTCAACATCCCCGATGATTGCGTCGGAATTACTGTTGTTTCCTTGCATAAAATAGTTTTTTCTACTCAAGTCGAAATTATTCACTTAAAACATACGTACTAAAAAGAATTGTGTAAGCTTACAATTGCAGCCCCACTTTCCACGTCCAAACATGTCTCTTCATGATCTATTAGTAACCATAAATAATATTGCTTAATAATCATTTGTCAAAATAACATTTAGAAAAGGTACATAGTTATAAAAAATGTGTTAAGTTCACAACCGCTATTTATACAAAAATTTCTTGAAAGAAAACAGTAATAAAACAATAATAAAATAAACAATAATAATAATAAAATAATTAAAATAGTGCTGTGACAATATAAAAATGNCAAAAGAAACAAAACTCCAAATCCAATCTTGATTTGTTATATATATACAAAGTAACACTTGCATAATGAGGGTACTTACAGACTCAAAATTAATACTATGCAAATTCTGTCTTCGAATTATTTTTAAATGTTCGAACTCCCTCCTTCAGAGGTTTTTCGAACTCGTGATCTCTGACTCTTACTCGAACCTTGTCCATTGAAATTCATTGTCTGACAGTAACCATAAATAATATTGCTTAATAATCATTTTTCAAAATGACATTTAGAATAAAAGGTACATAGTTATAAAAAATGTAATAAGTTCACAACCGCTATTTATACAAAAATTTCTTAAAAGAAAACAGTAATAAAACAATAATAAAATAAACAATAATAATAATAAAATAATTAAAATAGTGCTGTGACAATATAAAAATGGCTATTGATGTAGAAAAACTAGATCATACAATTTTCAGTGAATAAAAATGCATCAACAACAATGGAAAACTGTGTTACACCATTACGTTTTTATGTTATGGTAGACGCTTTCAGAAACCAGCTGGTCCACAGTCAAGTAATCCGCGATTTAAAATCGTACAGCCAAAAATCAATGCAATATGTAAGTATAATTAACTCATAATATTCAAGTGAGAGTGGATTTAATTTTTGTCCTTTACATATTTGTATGGTATCGTGTTGAATTTGTTATTAAAATAACAGGGCCAACTTATACTACCATTTAAAAAATAAAAAAAAGGAAAAAGATGCTGATTATCTCTAAGAAGCTTTTGATGCATAATAATCAAATTAACAACTTTGTCAGAATCAAACTGCACACTTATTTGCCGTTAATAATTATCCATCCAATGAATTTCACTTGAAAGGGTTTTTTCGCCTAAATGAAACGAATTTTAAATGTTATAAACTTCTGTCGAAAGAATACTCCGTTCTAAGACAGTGAACAATACATTTTAAAGCAAAAAATAATCTTTAAAAAGATAATTTAGATTTAATGGCACTTTTCAATGATTAAAAGACAATGATAATTATTTAACTTCAAAAAGTAAATGAGAGTTAAAATCAGACTTAGACTTAGTTATTTGACCTTTTTTTTTTTTTTTTTTTTTTTTTAATGAGCCTTAGTTTCCCAACCATTTTTATTTAACTTTTTTAAGCCTAGGTGTATTGAAACTTAACTGACCTGTTTTAAATGTGAGTACCCAAATATGTAATTTTTACGAACGTTTAAGGCTTCTATCTACTGTTGTCGCCCTAACTTTCATCTTCTACTTTTCAATTGGGTACTTGCATCTCATGAAGAAGACCTTGCATACCCACACATGTGACCTATGACGTTATCGCCAGCTAATCTTTATCAGCAAAATGGCGTATTAAAGTTGAGCTAAGTTTTTGTTCATATCTTAGAATGTTAATTAATGTTCAGTTAATAAATTACAGAACCGTTTCGCTCATCGAATTTGCTTGAATATAGTTCTTTCTCGTTTACTTCTTTTACTTAACTTAGATTTATTATTTGGTTTTGTATTTTATTGAAACCGTAATATATTTTTCTTTTGTGTACCTGGCAACTTCGATGCACAATAAGTTTGTTTTATGTTCCACATGACCTCGTGCCTGTCTTTATGTTAAGTCTTTGTGTGATAGATATAGCGTGATATATATTGTAAGATTTATAGTGAAAAAATTGAAATCTTTGTGAAAGAGTTACTTAAGAGAATTGATAATTGACGGGCTTGTCTTACTCGAAATAGAATGGAAAGAACAGTCCCTGACGTAAACAAATGCCACGTTTCAACAACCAATCAGGATCGAGATATCCACACTACTATCCCATTGCCCAGCAGAAAACGAGTTAATAAAAACGATGTAATAACAATTCTCAATGATTTTAATTTCATGTTTAAACTCTTTTTTTTTAAAGAAAAAAAATCTTGAACTCAATCAATTTTCATTTTAGAAATTTTCTTTAATACAATCCTAAAACCATCATTATAAAGGGACATGACAGCCCCCACCCCCTCAATCAATCCCCTTTCAATGCAATTTTTTTCCGATATCCCACAACTATGACTACCATCCTTCTACGTATGATACAACACTTCCGAAACGGAAGACAACTCTTCAGTAGGCGCCTCATACCTATAAGCGTCCCTAGGAGGCTTTGCTCCCTACACACGATATCACTCGTGGGTGGGGGTGCTGAACGTAAATGAAGCAAATGGTGCATATCACGTGATCGTGCGGAAAAGCTTCCCCCTTTTAAAGTGGATGTAATTGGCCCCCCAATTGACTGATCTACCAAAGTTATTAAAAATGAATGGGGAAGGGACAGCGTTCCGATTGTGGCTTATTAGAGACCATCGATAATCGTTACGCTGCAACCGGGGGGTTTGGGGAGTTACGTGTGGGAGATGAATACTCATAAAGAATTTAAATAAGGTTTCGGCGCATCCGCAAAAAGGGAGTGTCGCGCAAAGTGTTTAGAAATAAATAAATACGCTATCGTCAGTATTATAAATTGATACATGATGATTAGTTTCAAAATGCATTGAGTCGAAATAACTGATTTATTTATTTATTGAGAAGATTAATAAAATTAGGAATCTTGCAACACGTTTGACCATAATATCGATCCAATTCGCTGCAACGTTAAAACTATTTTTACCAAGCAGTATCAGAAGACGCTTTTCAAATTAACTTAAAATTATTCTCTATGATTAATTACTTCACGTTTTAGGCATTTTTCAGTTAACCAGGCGCAGAAAATTCAAAAAATATTTTTTGAAAATTTATTTCTTTATTTTTTATTTTATTTAATTGTCTTCGAAAGTCCATTTTGTCTTATGTTGAAAAATTCGGATCTGTTCAAATATTATATAAGAACCTAACTGAAGATAAGTGGTTAGGATTTGATCATCACCCGCGCGATTACTTAGCAATATTTTTTTGTTTTTGATACAAAAACAGCTTTTCTTCCTTCAAAAATAGAAAATAATTATATAAATTATATGGAGTAAAAAAAAATTCTGTTTGTTCACTCTCATGTTTTTCAAGTCCAAACATTGGTCTCATGAATCTGTAAAGAACATAAATCATTTTTTTTTTTTTTTTAGGAATCACTTTTTTAAATCAACATTTTAAATTAAATCTCTATTGTCATAAGTAGAGCCAGATTTTAATGACATAAAAATCTCTAAAAATACCCTTAAAGTAGCAAACATGCCCTAAAAAAATACTTTTTTTTGTAATCTCTTTTTTAAATTACATTTCAAATTAAATCTGTATTGTAGTAATTGAATCCAGATTTTCATGACCTAAAAATGCTGTTAAGAATAGTAATGAATGCCCCTAAAATAGCAAATATACCCTCAAAAAGAAAAGAAAAAATTGCCCTTAAATAGGTAAAAATTTCAATCTGAAACATTATTTCGTTCCAGAAATTTCATAAAATATACAATTGTATTTAGAGATTTATGCTAAGAGGAAATGAGATGTAATTTTCATTAAATTTTGAAATTAATATTAAATTAAAAAGTAACAAAAGAGTAAAGAAGGAAAACAATTTCATTGATACATTTACACTGTCAAACCAAGCTCGGAAATTAACTTTCACAAATGGTAAGGATAGTTAAGGTCATAGTTACGGAAGGGCGGGTTGTGATTTGTTTATTTCTGTTGACAATATGGAGTCTAAAATTGCCACGAACATACTTACATGATATTTGAATGTCCCCTGCGAATCGTTGCAGTAGCTAGTTCTAAAATAATTTAATAATACTACAGCTGAACCTATTGCTAAATTTATCTACGTTGAATCTTGATAGTTTTTCAATTATTTGTATTTAAATGTCGTAAGACTCCTGTTAGTCGAAATAAGTGTACACAAAAAGGACCCATTAGGGACGTCTTACAGAAGGAGGAAAAAAAATTCAAAATAAACCCACTATTTCCATTTTAACCTTACAGATACGAATAGAGTTCAGAAGCAGTTACCTTAACAAAACCTGAATTTACGAGCCTATATATATCAAAAACAACCTTTGAGACTGCAAAACACCATCGCGAGATGAAGGGTAACCCCCCGAATTCTTTCCCTTCCATCACACAGAACCCCTATTGGAAGAATGATGTTAAAACCCCCAGGTGTTGTCCACAGACAGAATGTAATAATGTATCTGATTGTAAGGACCATCTTCGGGACAGGAAGGGCAAAAATGAAAATGCATCACACAATGGATACGGACCATAAAGCATCAGAGAGGGCACGCCCCTTGGTGAGGGGGGATGGCAAGAAAAAATCTTTAGAATTCCGAATTGGTTTGAGAGAATAATCACTTTTGGTCAGTTGCTTTTCAACAGACAGGTTTCTGACAAAAGGAGTTAAATTTTACATCGTTATGTCTGTCTTTGTCCAGTCGCGGGCTGCGAGAAGGGATTCTTCTAAATTAACTCTTACTAACAGAGTGTAGTAAACTATGTCCAGGTTTATTGGGTCGGTTTGCTTTTAGCTGTCAGCCGTCACGGTCATTGGTGTTTAAAACGGTTTTGTTCATCCGTGGTTGACCATTTTAATCAGCAACCTTAAGACCATGGAAGAAATCCTCTTTGTCAATTCTGGAAACCTTTGGAATTTTAAAATTTTAAGTTGAGGCTGTAATAAGAAATGATGCTTTTTTGCGAGTAATATGCTATTTTTATAACTACTGTGAGTTTGCAGCTGTTACTCATGACCATAGTCCCTGCTTATGACTGTTAGGTCAAGCTTAGCCTATCTCAAGCCAGCGCTGTCTACGCTTATTTTGAAAATGGCGCAAAACGTCAATATGGAGAAAAACCACAGTTTTGGGAAAATGAAAAGCGTTTGTACTCAAATTTTTTAATGTTTAAAAATTTACTCGAATGCTGCATTACTTGAGCTCATAAAAAGTTTCAAAAACTGAGTATAAGGCAGTGATTTTGATAATTTTCATCTAGATGGAAAAATGTCGCCAGATTGGCGATTGTTAAAAAAGGTTAATAGCTTTTAAAATATTTAAGTTATTCGTCTGTTTTAAAGCGCAGATCATTCTTGGCGGTAAGATTATATATATAGTTTAAAATCATCGCATTGCTTCAAGTGTAAGGCACTTAAACTCTGGCTTTTTTTATTTTCTTTGGCTACAGAGCTTCAAAAAACAGCGTTAAGAGAAAAGTGGATTCACGTATATCTAGAGTAAGCCATGAGGTTTAAAATGCAGAAAATTTATTTTCAAAATATCAAAACGCAAACAAATCATAGCAGGATTACTTATCCTAAATAATATTTTTTAATAACTTACTTACATTTTGACATTCAAAATGCATTTTTTTATCATTTGAAACTTCATGGTTTAATCTAGGTTTGCCTAAATTCACTTTTTTTTTAAATTTAAAACACTTTTATAGATGAGAGGGAATTTGCCATGGTAAGTTTCATCCGTGATACAACGTTCTCTTACAATAACGTTTTAAAAAACTGGTGAAATATTTTACACTAAACATATCAACACTTAATATATACCTATTTCTACCATAGCCGGCCAAATGACAGAACTTTATGTTTCTTGATTGAATGTATGAAATGTGGATGTTAAGAAGGAAATAAACTAGAAAAACTTTATTATAATTGAACAAAATTGTACTTTGCCAATTTTTATGTATTACAAGCACAAAGAATAAGAATTTTTAATTCATTGCTCAAAAACTGACAAAAACATTTGAATTGCTAAAAAAATCAGAATTATAATTTTTATAATTAATATTATTTCTGCTAGGAACTTATGTTGTCTTGATTGTTTCGACATTTTTCTGGGTAAAAACTAACAGTTAGTTAGAAATGAAGTAAAGGTATCGAAATAAAATATAAGCTATTTAATAAAACATTCAGTTTTTATCACCTTTTCTGACACAAAAATGCCTATCTAAAATTTTAGGTACTTTTCTTGATATTTGAATTCACAGTTATGCTGACTGAACTAACTACGCAACAGTTTTTGCAGAAATGTGCAACTTATAGAATGCAATACGTTGAGCAAGCATTACATCGTAATTTCTGATCCGATAACCTTAGAAAGCAATAAATTGTTCTCCCTGTCATATGACCGGTTTGGGTAGGAATAGGAATACGACAAGTATTATTTGAAGCAAATAAAATACAAAAAAAAAAAAAAAAAAAAAAAATATTAACTGCATATAATTGTTAGAAAAAGTCATGAAGTCAAATGTGCAAAAACGATAAGATGATAAGGCGCATTTTCGATGCAAAAGTTCCTAAACGGTCATTTGACCGGTTATGGCATGTTTGGTGTTAAAAAAAAGTGAAATAAATTTTACCGTTTTATAAAGCTGCTTTTTTTTTCCTCAAAGAAAACAAAAAAAAAAAAAACAAATTTTGAGTAGAATGAAGGCGATAGCAACATACTATGTGAAATGAATTTCTAAAAAAAAATTCGAATTCTTTTGAAACAGTATCCATCACCGTTTCCAAAGAAGAAGAGACAGGAATGAAGTGCTTTGAAGATAACGGTACATCCATTTGAGATTTAACACTCATCCGAGAGCCATGAAAGTAATCCAAGCGTCAAGTAAGGGGTTCAAAGGTGATAATCAGAATGTGGTGCAGACTTGAGAGAGCAAAGATGGTTACTTTTTAATTATAATTGGGAGGGAGGACAGATTGGAGTGTCAATTGATTAATGTATACACACAGTAGAACTGGAAAAAAAAATGTTTGAAAAATATAACTTTAGGATTTTATTTTGTTATTATTTTTTTATTTATTGTTTTTTATTAGTTTATCTATTTTTTACAACGAAACATCCGTAAGTTGGTCCTTTAAGGTGTATTGCTTTAGAGGTCATGTGATCAACTAAGACTTTATACTTCGGTCAATTTAGAGAGGGCGTCGCGTCGATTCGTTGCTTACTCATAGTAGGATAATTCACCGCAAACAATTCTTCGGAGTGACAATTTGTCGTGGACTCAATTCACCGTGGAAACTATTCATCATAAGCACAAATTGTCACGGCGACAATTCGTCGTATGCACAATTCGTGGAGGACACCATTCGTCGTGAGAGCAATTCGTCAAGACACAATTCGTCAGAGTGACAATTCATCACGAGCAAAATTTCTTGCGGCTTCGATGAAATTCATCGATTTACGAAGACTAAATTCTTGCATTGCCCACAACAGCTGACTAAATATTTAATTTGAGAAAGTTGAAACCACCAAAGAGGGAAGGGTTTTGTGATATGTTTATTGTTATTTACAAGGCGGAGCAGGTGTGTGAGCTGTACATACGTAGAGCTGTGGTGGCTCAGGGCACTCGCCTCTCAATGAGATAACCGGGTTCGAATCACAGCAGCGGTTTGTCGATAAAAATTCTGCATTCGGTTTGCACCGACCACAGTGATGAAGTAAAATATCTTCAGTGGTTAACGGATCATGGGTGGAAGTCCCCTTACCGTAACGCTAATCGAGAGAGGTTTTCGTGGTTTTCACTCCATGCAACGGTAATGCTGGTTAGTTCCATCAAAACGTCCTCCACGAAGGCAAATTTCTCCCAATACTCGATCCAGGAGTTCCCTTGTTTTCTGGATTGGGTTTAAAATTACAAGACTATTGAGTTGAGCATTAGTAGTCGTAAACCCATAAAATTGGGTCGCTGTTCAACGACGGTTATAAAATTATTAAATATAAGGGCTGAGATTCCGAGAAGATAAAAAACCTTACGGGAATGAGAGACCCACAATTAGACACACATTAATTTGATTCTTTTCTTAGTATTGCAGAATGATATATTTTTCCAAAACGCAGGTGTTTTGTTGTCTGTAAAGGGATATTTTGAAGGCACTCTTCTTCTTATCACAATGTTTGACTCATCAGTCATCGCAAATGGAGAAAAAAACATGCCATCCACGCTTAGAAGTAATTTCCTTATTCACCATGTTTCCTTTTACAAAATGTTATCTAATTACAGTGTCTTCAATGTCATATTTTTTTGTCTGAAAGTAAAGAGAACCGTTTGTCTGTGTATGATTGAGATCATGTATTTTATTTCTTACTTATTGCATAAATATCAATTAGATAAGCGTCAACAATCTGATCAACAATGTTACCGCTAAGGATTTGTTACCGAATTGTTACCGGATTTGCAATGTTACCGGAAGATTTTAATGTGAACAATACCTAGCTAATCTGCAGATAGAATAGGATGAACCGCTAAAGTTCGGAATGAAGAATTTTCCTTAATTTGCTAAAATTAGATAAATATTTATAAATGTCGTTGAACAACTTGCCCAATTTTTGGGTTTATGACTACTAATGTTCAACTTAGCCTTGTAATTATGGACCCTATACAGAAGACAAGGAAATTCCTGGATCAAGTATTGGGAGAAATTTGCCTTCGCTGAGGACTTTTTGATNGAGAAAAAAACATGCCATCCACGCTTAGAAGTAATTTCCTTATTCACCATGTTTCCTTTTACAAAATGTTATCTAATTACAGTGTCTTCAATGTCATATTTTTTTGTCTGAAAGTAAAGAGAACCGTTTGTCTGTGTATGATTGAGATCATGTATTTTATTTCTTACTTATTGCATAACTATCACTTAGATAAGAGTCAACAATCTGATCAACAATGTTACCGCTAAGGCTCGGAAGATTTTAATGTGAACAATACCTAGCTAATCTACAGATAAAATAGGATGAACCGCTAAAGTTCGGAATGAAGAGTTTTCCTTAATTTGCTAACATTAGATAAATATTTATAACCGTCGTTGAACAACTGGCCCAATTTTTGGGTTTATGACTACTAATGTTCAACTACGTAGCCTTGTAATTATGGACCCTATACAGAAGACAAGGAAATTCCTGGATCAAGTATTGGGAGAAATTTGCCTTCGCTGAGAACTTTTTGATGGAGCTAACCCGCATTTGCGTTACATGGAGAGGAAGACCACGAGAACCTTAAACGGTTAGCCTGACGGCAAGGAGAGTCTAACCCATGATCCACTTACCACTGAGGATATTTCACGTCAGCACTGTGGTCGGTGCAAGCCGAATGCGGAATTCGTATCGACCAGCCATCATCGGGATTCGAAAATGGTTCACGTTATTGGAAAGTGAAAGCTCTATTCCCTTAGCCATCGCGACTCATTAGATACATATTGCACATTATATAGTAATAGAAACGTTATACCGTGATAATTTGTAATGAAAAAAAGGCCATGGTGGCTCAGGGGATAGAGCGTTCGCCTCCCAATGAGGTGAACCGGGTTCGAATCCCAGCAATGACTGGTCGATTCGAATTCCGCACTTGCGCCGGCCACAGTGCTGACGTAGAAAATACTCAGTGGCAGAAGGATCATGGGCTGGATTCAGTTAGCGCTTAGGAAAATTTATAAGAAACCAATGTTTTAAAACATTTTCATTTTAATAAATTAAATAATGGTTACTGATGGAATTTTATTTCTTTTATTGTATTTATAAAACGGGAAATTTCTGAAATGTTATTGTTATTAGTTGACATTCACTATTAATTTGCAAAGTATGGTTTATATAATAAAAATCAAATCTGACCTAAATAATGAACAAATACTTTTTTTCTAAAATAGATCTTTAAAATACACTTGGCATTGAAACAGTTTTTTTCTTTTTTCTTCTTTTTTTTTTGCTAAGTTGCAATTTAGCTTACTTGTTAATTATAAATGAAAATTTGTTAGACCTTAAAATTATTTAAGGTAAAAAATAAAGATTATTTGCATCAGGCTGTATTTTTCGATAAAAATGAATTCAATTTCCATAACACTTTTTGAAAACAATAGAATAAATAATCAATTTTATTACTTGTTCACACTTACCCCATTATTTATTTTAGATCAAAAATCGGAGAATACACGAATATCGATCGTGAGGTCATAGTCAAGACCATTACCCGGACATTAAATTATTGCGTCATTAGTCAGATGTAATTTTTTTTTTAATTTCTTCACATTAAAACTTATATAAAGTTCTTTTTTTAGTGGTATTAGTTGGTGTCTTTTTTTTTTTTTTTTTTTTTTTTTTTTTTTTTTTTTTTTTTTTTTTTTTTNGCTTTTTCTGGTAATTTTTTTGCAGGTGCTTTTTGTCGGGGGGGGGGATGTTTTCTTCAAACGCTTCTTTGCCGGTACTTTTTTTTCTTCGGTGTATCGTGAGCAAGCGTTATGTTGCACAAAATTTCAAAATTTCTCAATTTAACACTTTATCGCACTACAGAGTTACTACACAGCAATCCCTCAGAATAAACGCCTGCGAATTTGTGAATGCTACGTCAAAGTTCTAAATCAATTCATAAGGAAACGCGTAGTTAATAGCAAAGTAGCACGCGTAGCAGTTTTGGTTTTTATAGAGCAAAAAATATTGCCATCAAAATAAAGAATTAGAAGAAGAAAAAATCTCTATCAAAGTTGCGTTTTCTTCGAAGCAACATAGACAAGAAATAAATAAATACTTTTTTAACAAACATTTTTAAGAAGAAAATTCTTGATTGAATAGATAAACTTGTGTTTTCAAAGTGCAGTTCAAAATTATTATACATTATTTTTTAATATTCCAACAACCAAGATACCCAGGTATCAGACAAATTATCCAGGCTCCGCAGCGAGATACATGTAATGGTTGCCATAAATAAATGACAAAGTGGTACATCTTAACGCCGTTTTAAACCCATCTACCCTTTCAGGACCCTTCATAAAAAAAAAAGAAGATAGTGTTCTTAGTAGCAATGTGTCCCAGAACATGGATATGACAAAACTTGTACGCTGAATGAAAAGCATCGCCAATTTCTTATCGGCTAGCAACTTGTCACTTTCCATGTCAAGTTAGTTATAAGTAGCAGTGAACGCCTCTTTTCTGCGCTTTTAATCTCAACTTCCTAAATCGGGGCCTCACGGGTAGCTAAGAGATTCAGAGTACGGTGGAATGCAGACACTTTATCGTTTGGTAACTGTTGCAAAATGTGAGAAATTCACGATATGAAAATCGTTAAATGCTAACACTGATATAAGCAGTCGTAGATGTCTGTTCCTCTTAAACAATAAGACATTTGGTATACTAAAAATTAAAATCAATCGAAAGCATGGGATATTTTAATTGTTGATTCTTTTTTTTAATCACTGAATGAAAGTAAAAGAAGGTTATTTTTGCTTTTAAATATAATTAATTAGAAAATAACCTGGGAAAAACATATACCCCTGCAGTTGTTAGTAGTTTATTTACGTCGCACTAGAGATGCGTAATGGGCTATTGGCGGCGGTCTGGAAAAAATCCTTGAGGATGATCCGAAGACATACCATCACAATTTTGATCTAATCCTCTGCAGAGGGGATGATACCCCCGCTTTGGTAGCCCGGCGACCTGCGCGCGAAGCTGAGCACTTCAGTTTACCGACGCCCATATACCGCACAACCTCGGTCCCTTCGTAGACTGATCCAAGTGGCCACCCACCCACACACTGACCGCAGCTAGTGTTGCTTGACTTCGGTGTTTCACTGGGAACCGTGCCTTAACGATCAGTCCACTGCGGGACTTTAATCCTATTTATACAATCGATAAAAAAAAAATTTCCAATAAATTCATATGGGATTTATTTATGATCATATTAATTGTTATTGCATGGATAGAAATCTCGGCCGTACAACAATAAATGCGGCTGCACAACAAAGTAAATCAGACGAAGAAACTTACTTTTCTGAATATACAAACCTTTTTTCATTCTTAACCTTTAAATCATGGGGAACAGCCGCAATCTGGATAATATTGTCCCAATAATTTAGGAATGGTCATAAGTTTGGTAACCTGAATATTAATTTCACTTTTTTCGTAGTTCATCATGCTTCCGGAATTTTTAAGAAAATTAGAAAAATTTTATTTAAATATAAATATCGTTTTTCTAAAGAGAATTCCTTCCAACAAAAAAAAAATCTTCATTATTATTGTTACTTTATTTAATACTAATCGAAAAAATTTGAATTTCAGACATACAAATTTGCAAATTACTTTAAGGAACGTAACGAAATGGCAAAATACAAAGTTTGAAATAAATCGGTCGAATAGTTTTCTAAAAATTAAATTTTGAATGACTTTTTAAAATTTAATAACTCAGAAACTATTCTTCCGATTTCATTAAAATCTTACTTTTAGCTTCAAATTATCTTTTACATATAATTATTTATCAAATGGTTCATTAATTACTTTATTTGTTTATTAGAATAATTAAGTATAAAATCGCTTAATCAGTTATGTACTGGTGGAAAAAATTAAACCATTTCATGTTGTGAAAATATTAGCAACAAAATAACTTACTTTTTTTATTGAAGCTAATGAATTACCTCCTTACGTATACTTTATTCCATAAAGATTACGACTTTCTATTTCAATTATTTGAATTTAGCAAAATAAATGTATTTCATGAGATTTCGATAATTTCATACTCAATATTTGGTCTCATTTACTGAACAAAATATTGTTCACTTTTTCGAATACTAAATAAATGAAATTGTTAAAAGTTCTATTAAATCGTATACATAAAAAATATTTCACTTTGGTTATAGCAAATTTATTTCCTTAGCTATAAGTAAACTTGATTTTATTATAGATTAAACTTTAAAAAATGTGCTTTTTTGTTGAATTTTTTATGTTTATTGGAAAAATCATATTTCTTTCTTAGCTCTCAACACTTGCACTTTTTTATAAAGTTTTTGCTTATGGTAGTGAAATAAAAACTGCAACAATAACTGTAAGAAGAAATCTTTTCATCAACACCTAAAACCACATCAGTGATAATCAGATAGTTCATGTTTGTTTAAATTAAGCAGATACAATGCTGATCAAGAGCGTTTTAGATCAACTTTATTAAATGAAAAAGAAATATCAAAGTATAATAAGAAAAGTTTGCAGCTATGTTATTTATTACTTATACCTCTCTGAAGCCTCTCTTGAAGAAGCTTTATTCTGCATGAGAATAAGCATATATGAGATAATAATGTTGGCAGCTATGTTATTTACAACTTACACCTCTCTGGAACATCTCTTGGTGATGCTTTATACATATGAGAATAAGCACAGATGCATATTTATGATTTGGTCAAATTAGGAATCCCCCCACCAGCCAAAAAATGCAAGTTTGCGGTGCATATCAGAAATTTGCTATCTCGAAATAAATATTAGGGGGGGAGGTCGACTTATACACCGGGATATACGGTAGTAATAACAATAAGAAGAAATCTAAGAACAATACGGAGAAAAAGAATAATTATTAAAAGAAACTAAAACAACGCACTGTAAGAAATGGTTACTCAAATTTCACGAATCTTTGTTCGTTTTGACGAAACCGTTTTCTCGTATATGCTCTGAGTTCTGAGCAAATGTTTCATCAAAGTGACGTGATAATTATTGTCACTTCTTCAAGTAAACAAATTTTGCTAAAATTAAAGAAATATTTTGCTATTCTATTTTTTTCAAAATAAATAAAAACTCGTAGCTCCTACTGCATTTAACCTTTCGCAATTTATCGTGGGCACAGTATAGGTGGATCAATGTCACCCAAACAACAAAAAGACAGACAGAACAGAGAGTTGTTGTTGTAGTTCATTTACGTCGCACTAGAGCTGCACAATGGGCTATTGGCGACTGTCTGAGAAACATTCCTGAGGATGATCACAATTAAGGATTAAACATGACCCAAAATTTTGACCCCCCGCTGTAGAGGGGGTGGCATCCCCGCTTCAGTAGCCCAACGACCTGCACGAGAAGTAGAGCACTTTAGGGTAAAACAGTTTAACCAGGACCCATACCGCACATCCTCGGTCCCTACGCAGACTAATCCATGTGGTCACCCACTCGCACACTGACAGCAGCTAGTGATGCTTGACTTCGGTGTCGTGTCTTTACGATCACTGCGGGACGAAAGAACAGAGACAAATTACACCCACGCCCGGAGCGAGATTTGAGCCCTTGATCTTCCTGGTACAAGATCCTTGACCACCATATTGCGCATGCGCACTGAGAGTGTGCATACGCAATTACTTAAAATCTTACGTACGAGAGCGTACGGGAGTTAACATAGATTTGCTAAATCTCCCTAATTTAGCAGACTTTATAGTACATTTCCTCAAATGATACTTTATTTTAAAGAACTATAAAATAATTCTACGATATTAAAGAAAATTTTACATTACTGTAAAATTATTTTTTCTTCAAAGAATTGTCTATTTTTTGACACATCATTCCATGATATTCGAGCAAATTTTAACTGCTAAATTAGGGATATTTTTTTTCTTTCAATATATGCTTCATTTTTAAGCGTAATAGCATCATTTAACAGTGTATTTAAGCAATTTTTAATTACTCTCCTAAGAAAAAGAGTATACCACATTTAAGCACATTAATGCCGTTCTCAAATACTTAAGCATTCGAGGAAAATTCCTGCCATGGTAGTAATAAGGTTTTCCTATCGACTTAATATTCCATTATCTTACGTATTTTTTTAAGCTCCTTTCGGAACTAAGATACGCTTTTTGAACTTCATAATTTCCCCCTTTATTATGCCGATAGATGTTCTATTTTTTTTCTTTTTTCTCGTTTATATTTTCTATAAAGCATTACTCAAAAGGAGATTCGAAAGAAGAAGAAAAAATGGAGCATGTGTTTTACTTACAGTTGAATACTTCAGACGCATGGAAGTAGAAAAGTAATATTTATAGTTGATTAAAGAAAAAAAGGAAAAGAAAAAAAAAAAAGGAAAGGGAAATAAATGAAACCGAATACCGGCGGTGGTTTGCTATCTTAGTAAAAACTCTTGTAAGATGGTACCATTATAGATATGGCAAATGATTCTTGCGAATACAAGTTTTAAAGGAAAATGAGGGGTATGTATGATTGAAGATCTTTCCTTTTTTTTTTTTTTCTTAAGGAGTAGTAACATTTTGTAATAATAAAAAATAAAAAAATGCGTTCTTTATTTTCACGCAATTCGTCAGCTCCCGTTAATTTTTTACAAAATACAACTTTTTAAAATTGAATAACTGAGAAACTGCTTAAATTTTTTTTATTTTTTCAAATTTTTTTATTTTGTTATTTAAATTTGCATATTTTAGAATGATATAAAAGATGATTTAAAAAAATTTTATACCTTAAAACTCAAAATATTTAGACTACTAATAAATGAAATAATAAAAAAATGATAAATTGCCAAAAATATTTTTACGAAGAAAAGTCTTAAGATAAATGAATTTTATAATTGAGTGAAAGAATTTTCGATTTGCTTAAGCAGTTTTCGAGATATAGTTAAATATGCAAAAAACGAAATTAGCATTAAGATATCGAAACATTCGACAGTTCCTTAATACTACTATACTAATACTTATACTTAATACTTATACTCAATGCTTATACTCAATACTAATACTCAGTACTTATACTCAATACTTATGCTCAATACTTATGCTCAATACTTATGCTCAATGCTTATACTCAATACTTATGCTCAATACTTATGCTCAATACTTATGCTCAATACTTATGCTCAATACTTATACTCAATACTTATACTCAATACTTATACTCAATACTTATACTCAATACTTACTAAACAAAATACTATACAAAAACTGATGAAAGAATGATAATTATTGTTTCTTGTAAACAATTTCTTCTACAGTGAAACAAAAGCAAAAATTCCATATCTCGTATTTGATTTGTTAAGGGTATGTCAGCATAAGACGCGCCATTTTTAGTGTCTAATCAAATCCAAATACTCTCGCAACGTCATTTCATATTACTAGACGGATTAAAACTTGAGTCTAGTATTTAATTATATGATTTCTAATTTAAAATAATTCAACATCATTAAACTTAGAAAGCAGAGAATTATGCATTTTTAATCATTTTATAGTTCCATCTCAATTTCTTTAATAAGTCACCATAAGTTTTGATAAAAGGAAACTAGAGCCCATTATTTAATTGCGCTACACCTATATTAAATTCAACAAAAAGTGCTTTTGATTAAGAAATTCATAATCAAAGAATAAAATCTATTTTTAATTATATAATAACAGAAAAAAAATTATTCTCAGGTACTTGATAATATTTAACAATTAGCTTAACATATTTTATTCATGTATAAAAATTTATTTCCGGAAACCACTTGCGTATTAATTAAGAACATAATAAATAAAATGAGGTGTAATTTTTTTCATAAAATCTTAATTGTAACGAAATCTAATTACTAAATGTTTCGGATGAACATTTAAATACGAAAAGAAATCCTGGCTATTAAAAGCAATATGCTAAAATACTTTATAAATCCGATAATAAGTATAATATAATACTTTACCAATTGCAGAAAATCTAAAATATATTATTAATTTAGATACTAAACTAAAGGATTTGGGGCTATATAGTGATAAGCTACATTTTTCTAAACGTAATTTTGAAACTTTTTAACTAACTATAAAATAAATTTCCTTCATTTTATT
Organism: Parasteatoda tepidariorum; assembly: GCF_043381705.1. Lineage (NCBI taxonomy): Eukaryota > Metazoa > Arthropoda > Arachnida > Araneae > Theridiidae > Parasteatoda > Parasteatoda tepidariorum. The sequence goes on from NC_092210.1 coordinate 9,777,970, forward strand.
AAATATAAGAAAAGTCTAAAAGTCAAAATAAAGTAGTATTTTAATGGTTAATAAGTACACAATTGTCTTTATTGACTATAATTATGAAATCGGGATTTCACCGGAAGTAGCTAAATTATTTATGATTTCGTTTTCCGGAACAAATTGGGACACGCTTAATTAGTAGATGTGACTTATTACATTCCTTTAAACCCTTCAATTTAAAACATTTAATTTTGTACATAAATATTACAAAACTATAATATTCTTAAATTATTTAAATTATTAGAAATATTTGTTTTAAAAAAATCACGAACCAATATATTAAAAACCAATCCTCAATACCTAACTGAAACTATCCAATTAAAAAGAGATTAAAAAGAAAAACATAATACATAAAAAAGGCTTCCCATCAAACTTATTCTATAAATATCCATTTTATACATACTTTATTGGATTGTAATCGAAGAATAATTCCATATTTCCTCACCCCAAACGATTATTAAACACCAATTTAATACCGCTTTAAGCTTCCTATATTTGCATTAATGGTTTGCCCCTAAACGTCCATTAGAACATCTTAAATCCCGAATTTGCACGCTTTTTTGAATAAGAATTAATCTTTTTCAGAGCTTTTCCCAACCGTTTTTCTGTTACATGTTTATCCATAAAGGCGTTAATACGGGAATTTTGAAAAAACATTATTCAAATCGGAAGTATTTTTATCCCCGATTTTGAATGTTTTCAATAACTTTATAACAGGAATCTTTCGTATATAAAAAATTATTTTTTTCTCCTTAGAGCATTTTTCTGATATATAATGTCGATAAAAGAATATTTTAAAAAATTACATTGAAAATTATAAATTTTTTTTTCAATGCCCACCCGATTGAAACTCGTCATTCAGGTATCAGTTGAGCAGTTGGAGACTCTTTCAGGGTCACCATATTAGGTGGGCCAACGTTGACCCAACAGTAAGGACATATAGTATAGAGAATGAAAGAACATCCATGACTTGTCTGGGATATGAACACAAAACCTTTCTGTTGTGAGGTGAGCTACCTAACCACAGCACAGACCGGACAACAATAATTACTTTATCAACAATTTATAATATTCATCTGCACATAGTTAAAACAACAGTACAAAACCATTATATAAGTAGGCAGGAAGGTACTATTTTTACGTTGCATTAGAGCTGCGCAATGGATATATTTTATATTATTTTATAACCATCGTTGAACAGCGGACCCAATTCTGGGTTTTCAACTAGTAATGTTCAACTCCGTAGCCTTATAATTTTGAACCAATCCAAAAGACAAGGAAACTCATGGATCAGTACCCCCAGGGGTATTGATTTTTTATAGAAACATGGAGGACTTTGTGACTCGATAGATTTAACGTGCATCAGCCACCGTTTACTGCACGGGGAGTCTTCAGCCGGCGGGGATCGAACTCACGAATTCTTGGACATGGACCCAGAGCCCTATCAGACCAGACTATCACGGCCCTACGATGGATATATTGACGATGGTCTAGGAAAAAAACATCCCTGGGGATGATCCGAAGACATGCCATCGCAATTTTGATTCTCTGCAGAGGGGACAGCTCCCCTGATTTGAAAGCCCAAAAAACTGCGCGTGAAATCGAGCACTTTACGGTAGAACAGTTAAACGAGGATGGATACCGTACACCCTCGGACCCTACGCAGGCGGATCAAAGTGTGGTTACCCACCCGCTTACTAACCGCAGACAGTGCTGATTTACTTCGGTGTTCTGCTGTGAACCGTAACTTTACGATCAATCTGATGCGGGACTAAAAAATTAAATATAACATCCCGGAAATACTCCTACAATTAAGAAAATTATGCTTTTGAGTGGAATAATCCATAAATTGGTTTTCTTACGCGTCATTTTGCGTACTTACTATGCATGCCAGGAAGGATCTGAATTAGAATTTTACTTCGACTATTTACTTCAACTTTCAGTGAAAATCGTTCTTACTACACGTATAAACAGTAAGTAAGCGAATTTCATATAAAACTGATATGTAGCTGTCAATTTAAAGAAATATAGGAATTGCTTGATGAATCAATGAAAATATAAATGATTCTGTGAAACAATGAATCAATGAATCTCAAGTCACAATGTGACTGAATATACACAGTCCAGTCACAATAATGTGACCACCTGTTAAAAGCCAGAATAACCACCTTTGGCAGAGTGGACCGCTGTGAGACGTGTAGGAAGAGAGTCAGCTAGGTTTCTGAAGCTGTTCACTGGGATGTTGAGCCATGCCGACTTCAGTGCCATGGCCAGCTGCCCTAAATTACGCTGTTGAGGATATGTGGCGCGAGCAACCCGATAGAGGTGGTCCCACAGATTCTCGATTGGGTTTAAATCCGGAGAGTTTGCTGGCCAGGGAAGTACGGTAAACTCATCCTTGTGCTCTTCGTACCACGCACATACACTGTGAGCTGTGTGACACCTCGCATTATCCCGCTGATAGATGCCATCATTCTAAGGAAAAATCATTCGCATGTAGGGGTGGACATGGTCCGCAAGGGCAGATGCGCACTTGTGCTGATCCATCGCTCCTTCCACAATGATGAGTGCACCCAGTGAATGCCAGTAAAACATTCCCCCAACCATAATGCTCCCTCCTCCTGCCTGGATCCTTTCGGCAATTGTTGCAGGGTGTTTGCTTTCAGACGTTTCATGCTGTATACGCCAGCGTTCATTCGTCCTATGGAGCATAAAAAGTGATTCATCGAATAAAGCCACTTGTCGGCACTCTGTGGACGTCCAGTTGCGGTACTGGCATGCAAATTCCAGCCTTCGTTGCCGATGAACAGCAGTCAGCATAGATGCATTAACCAGGCTTCTGCTACGGAGGCCCATACGCAGCAACATTCGCTGAACCGTTGTTGAGGATACACACTTGGTAGCCCCTTGGTTCATCTGGGCGGTCAGTTGCTCAACAGTTGCACGTCTATTCACCCGAACGCGTCTCCGTAGCTTTCCTTCGCCTCTGCCATCTATAGCCCGTGGTGCACCGCATGTGGCACGCCGCTGATTTTGGATAGGGCCATTTTACCATGCACGGTATACTTTCAACACGGTGGTATGAAAACAGTTCACAAAATTGACCGTTTCCGAAATGCTTCCACACTTGGTCCGAAAGCCAATAATCATACCCTTTTGGACGTCGGATAAATCGCTACGTTTTTGCATTACGCCAACGCTTGAAATGCTTTCCGATGACCTAGGACATCCTTTACATGCACACTACTGTAATATGCTGCCACCTGCCTTCTGTGATTGGTTATTTCACGGTGACGTCGAAGATAGGTGGTGGTCACATTAATGTGACTGGACTGTGTATAATTTAGAAATTTAATTAAAGGAATTAGAGAATTTACGAATTATTTCAAAAAACAAATTTCTGAAATTTATCAGATGCTATTTCGCTTCAGATCAGAGATTTTACTGTTAAGTTATAAAATGTAAAACAATAATTGATTATAAAAAATATAAAAATTACATTCTTCTTATTTTATTTTTTTCAACTCCTACTATTAGTTCACACTCTCCCTATATCCTGTTCAAATTTACAATCTTTAATACTTTTAATTCATCCATTCAAATTGAAATACATTTTTTAAAACTTGTAGTGGATGACACTTGATGTTAATACAGTTTTTTTCAAATATTAATTTATTCATTAAATTTAATTAATTTTAGTTTTATATGGGAGAGAAATTTTTAATTATTTAATAAAAAGTAAGTGAAATAAAATTTTTCTTTGTTGAAAGTAGGAATTGACTTAAATATTTTTTTATATATTACTTGTTTCGAAATAATTTGTTATCTTTTTTTGATTAATATGTTCACAATTGCTTCCAATCATTTAGGGCTCCGTAGCCGAAAAATATTGAAGCCGCTGAACAGCATGGAGTGTAGAGTATTTGATATTGTAAATCCACACCTTCTTTAACACCCGCTTGTTTTTTCTAATTGGAACACTTAAAAGAAAAATAGCTGTTTTATTGTGCACAAATTTAGCTCTATCGTGCAAAGCAGATAATAAAAAAAACATAACAAGATAATCCAAGACTATTCCACCCCGAAGGTACTTGAAAAAGGCAACCTAATCAGGCAATCATAAGACTCTCGAAAGAAGAAAAAGCTCACTGTCCTCAAAAAAAAGACACCATTTTTTTTTTATTCAATCTATTTTCATCATCGGTAGGAATCCACCAATCTTCCATACTGAATCCATTCAACATTTTGTTGTTCCATTTGGATTCGAACCAATCTTTCAAGTGGTCATCCTAATGCGTCAACCACCCCAGATCTTAATAAACAAGTCCACTGTCTTCTGGACGACATTGTCAACAATAAACAGAAAGTAAGACGAGAAATTAAATCACGTATTGTGCTGGGTTGGGGATGAAAAAGAACACGCAGGAATCTTTTTGTAAAAAAAAGAATGGTCGGTACAAGAGATAGAAATCGTGACGTCTTTCACTTGGCATTGTATTGCCGTCTTCAAGTGGTCCACTGTCACATTTTTATTTTGGTCTCTTGGAAGGGTATTAGTGACACCCTCTGATAGAAATCTTATTTGTTTCTCCTCTTAGTACGTTTATCTTTCTAAAAGTAATTCAACCCGTTTAAAGAAGGATCTAAGAAAAATAGAGTTTATTGTTGATGATGTTCAATTATTTAAAGCATTGGAGTTTATTTCCCCTTTTTCTTTGTCTCCTTTTCATTATGAAGTATCAGATCCTGGCCACTTTAAATAATCCCGATTCTTTTATGCGAACATACAGCCGTCGAGATATGAATACCAATTGTTTACAAATTAAGGAGAATAGTTATCCTATGTTAAATCAGCAAATTTAAAGGTACTTTGTTCTAAGAAATCACTGAATATACAGTCCCTGGCCTAATTATTAGACGCGCTATAATATTCTATGCAAAATCTTAATTATCAGGTGATACTATACAGCTTTATTGTTTTTACGCGACTGAAACCGGTTTGCACTTGTTTACGTTCGTGTATCGATTGGTTAACATTGTAATGCAATAAGTTAAAAATAAATACTAATAGGAAGTATATAAAAAATCTCCTGAATAAAAACCCATTACATGCATGCTTAAATATAAAAGTATTGTATATAAACTCGTGCAAAACATGCAATTATTAAAGCACTACAGTGCGTCTAATAATTTGGTTTAATTACTATAATATACTAATATAATACCTAATATAATAAATATTCTATATTTATATAATACTTCGAGGCTCCGCCCCCTGCTCGCTAACGCTCGCCAACCCCCGAGAATTGCTACGCAATCCTATGTGGTTCACGCCGTGAACCATGGCTCGCTGCGCTCGCTCGCCAATAAACACAATGTTCTAGCACAAAGACATAATATATTATCATCAAAGACATAGTATTTTATCATTACAGACATAGTACTGTACTTATGTAGAAGAATTCTATCAATGTTCTTATTGGCTTTTAAAAAAGTATATTAGCTATTTAGATTGTACATGGTGAAAAAATCAAAACATTAGCTAAATAAGAA